>NW_005843366.1:24447-106476 GCF_000455745.1 Alligator sinensis | reverse complement strand
CAGGCGGCCCGCGTGGCCGTGGACGGGCACGTGCAGGTGAGCGCCCCCGGGGGGACTCGAACCCGCGCCCCGCGCCCTCCTGGGGCTCGCCTGCGGCTGAGCGACCCCTGGCCAAGCGTGCATCCTGCTAGCAACATGCATTGCTTCAGCTTGGGCCTCTGCAGGGGGAAAACCTGCCGAGTCGGGAGGTGCATGCGGTGTCAGGCCGGGGGAGAGTCCAGAGCCCAGCTAGGTCTGCGGACAGGCCGTAGCCTCGCGTAATATTTGTTGCTTCAACGCTCTGCAAACGTCCGTCAGTAAAGGGGTTCAGCTCACCGCTGCGCAGGAGCTGGTGTCAGGGAAAATCGCCTCCAATTCTTCGTTCAGCTCAGTATCGTGTGTTTCTGGATGTTGGCCCAGCAGCCAGAAGACTCCCCGAGCTCATCCACACGCTTTGGCCTCTCTTCTCATGCGTGCTTGTTGGGGTTTGTTTTATCCTGCAAGTACCTGGAGGTCCCAGCTTGAGTTTGGGGCCCCCTTGTGCTAATATGAGCATGCCTAGAAGTTACACCACTGTCGGCTTTGTCTGTCCATGTCCATCCCAGGGTAATTTTACCTGATACTAAAAGTCTGATACCTGCTCCCCTGCTTCCTAGGGGTGCGGCGCAGTAACAGCTACCTGCTGCGTCAGCTCTCCCCTGGGATAGCTGCAGGCCTGTCTGGCGTGCTACCATTGGTGTGCTTGTCCAGGCCCTCAATTAAATGCTTCAGCCTGGTCTCCACTGCGATTTTACATTGAGCTGGGTAATGCATACTAGTTTTCTCACTGTCAGACACTTCTTCAACGGGAAAGACTTAGTCCTAATCTAGATCATATCTAAACAGGCCTTCTTGCCTGAATTGTTGCAGCTCCCTTCATCCTTGTGCGGTGGAGGGGGGTGGATGCAAGACCTTTTTCTCTGTAGCAGTCTGTTACCAAATGCGGAGCTAACATCTGAGGTCAAAAAAAGTCTCTCCCTGTGTCTCCTCTTGTCTGTTTGTTCTTCTTTCTGACTTTAACCTTGTCCTCCCTTTGGAGGCGTGTGGCTTTGTTGTGCGTTGGCTGCGCTTGGCAAAGTGAGACGTGGCTGTGTTCATTTTGCTATGCTGTCCCTGGGACCACAGGGAATAAATATCCAGGCATGATCCGCTGGCCTGGGCTTCTCCCGAGGTGGATCTCAGTGGGGAAGGGGAGCCCCGAGGTAAAGTTGGCAGGCCCCAGTCTTATGCCATGTTCACAAAGTTTAACAAAAACTTCCTTACTGGCATTACTGACAAGTTAAACTTTTAACTCCTTGGGGGTGTGCTCTGCTGGCCCCTCTGCTCTTTTCCAGGCAGAACAACACAGACCCGGTTGGGAAGGCAGACTGAAGGCAGCTCCACGCAGTCCCTGCCAGCTTTGGTTGGATCATTGGGCACAGCAGGGCGGCTTGATGCACCATTTAACAGCAAAGAACCTTGCTATTACATTAAATAATGCATGTACATTAAATTGTATGCAAGGAATGAACCTATAAGGCCAAGATGAAACTTTAACGTCTTGTGATTTTGTTTTTTTTGGTAATGCTTTGCTTCTTAAGTGAATTTAAGCTGTGTATTTTCACCAAGGAATTTGCTTATGTACAAAATGCGCAGGTGTATGTATGCATGAGCCAGAGTTAATTCTCATCAAGTTTAGCTACCTAGTAAAGTGTCTCTACACTGCAAAGAATACAGCATTGTGGGTCCTGGTTGTGACGTAGCAGTGCCCGTTCACTGCACATTTATTTAATTAATAAGTTTCTGCATTAAAAGTCTAAATCAAGCAACAAATGATATTGTATTGAGATGGGGGAGAGATTTGCCATGTGTCAGTTGTTTAATTTAGGGGTATACTGTCCTGGTTTATAGTTTTACTTACCATGGGATAGAGAGAGCACGTGAAACAGCTATAAATTCCTGCAGTTTAGCTTCGACTTACTTAGGAATAGAGTAGACACATGAACTAGTTACTGTGGAGCAGTTAACTAATGCAGTAAGTCCTTCCTTCCTTCCAGCTTGTTATCACATATACGTGTGTGCCCGACCACAGTGTGGATAGCACACTGTGTGTTAATCATTGTCCTGAGCAGGCTCCCACCCTTGAGAGGGCAAGGCTTTGGAACAGTTTAAACATGGCTTGTGATGCAAGACTCATGCATTTTAAGTGCATGAGAAGGGCCCAGGGTGCACCGTATTTTCTACAGAGCAAGCAGGCTTTTCTTTTGATCTGCTCTTATCCTCCAGGGAGTGCTCTTGCAGTTTTTGCTTTGGATAACAGAGTTACTGCTACAGTGCTGTTCACTAACAATATTGTTCCTGGAAACGGTGCTTTACCATGTGGCTTCCTTGCAAAGTAGGCTTCTTTCATGGGGTGCTTGTTTGAACCTCCTCCTGTGCATACACTCTGATTCTCCTGCAAAATAATGGGCATCTGGAAGACCTGCAGTGTTTCTGCGGTGGGGGCGAGTGAAAAGATGCCTCCGTTCGAGTTTTCCAAGGAAGCAGTGAACTGCTCTCACCAGTAAACTGAGTTGCTGGTTTTAGGAGATGCTTTAGAAAAACTCAGTGTTGAACAGTGGACTGTTTAAGACAGGGGTGGGCAATTATTTCAGGCGGAGGGCCGCTTATTGAGTTTCGGCAAGCCATCGAGGGCTGCATGACAGGCAGCCCAGGGCAGATTAATATTAATTTTCTGTATTTTTTAGGGACCCTGTGGGCCGGATAGAAGGGCCTGGCAGGCCGCATCCAGCCCCCCTGGGCTGCATTTTGCCCACCCCTGGTTTAAGAGCAAGCCTGCATGAACGTGGAGTACCCACAAGTGTTGTAGGCAGCAGTTACAATAGACATCCTCAACCCTTCTGTATTCTGTGCTGTGATAAGCCTCTGGTCCAAGACAAATCCTATGTTCAGAGCTCACCATTTCATACCTAGGTCAAGCATTAGCCATGTTCTGAACTGGCCTAAATAGGACGCTTCTGATTTCTCTTAGAGGCCGTGGGCCTGATGATTACTTAGAAGTATGGATGCCTGAAAGTCCATTTGAAACCAATGGTAGCTGCATGTGCTCAGCGCCTTTGAAAAACAGACCGTAGCGAAATATAATTAGCACCAGCCCTTCGCAATATGGTAAGATACTTAGAATTGCAAAGCAGGCCATACCTCAAATATCAACTGGTTCATCTGCCCATAGGAGCAGTATTTTTCTTTCTGTATCTGAAACAAGCAGTCCAGTTGCATTGCTGAACCAGGTTCCTGGGTATATGTTCTTTGCTTTTGGTGACAGGCTGGGTGTTATAAAAACATTCTTCTGTTGTTTTTCCGATCTGCAGAACAATCAAGTCCTTGGAATTGGGAGTGGCTCGACCATTGTTCATGCTGTGCATCGACTAGGTATAGTACGAACCTTCACTTACTCTAGCATTAGTAATATCCTTTTATCTGGAAGCCCGTGGTAATAAAACCCAGATTTCGACAAGTGTAATTACTTGCTGTCTTCTCAACAAAGTGCTTTCTTGTGCTTGAGGCCGGCTGGTGTGTCTTACTTAAAGCTGAAGGTGGAAAACTGGCCTTTTATCTCAGTCTCATAGTAAGATCAATCCCGAGGCATTAAGCTGACATGTTACTCGACCTGGTGCTTTGTTAATTATGGTTAAGCATGGGTGTATCATCTGTCCTGCCCATGCAGCCAGACCGTGTGATCAATTAACCTGTGCCCAAGTTTGGAGTTAAAACCTCCCAAAGTTTACGTCTAGCTCTGCCACTGTGTGTGGCTTTGAATTACTCCCTTAGCTTTTCTGCTTCAGCTTTACCCATCTGGGCAATGTTGATGCTCCTCAGTTTCTTACTAGTGACATGGAGTGGCCTAATGAGGTAACTCATATCAGTGCTTTAAGGATTTGAAACAAGCCATCTGGTAATTTATATACCCTGCAGTTACACAGATTGCATCAGGTGTCAATTAGGACAAGGTTTTTCCCAGAAAGTGCCATGTCTTGGCCCAGTGCTATATCACAGAATGATAGAAAATGAGGGTTGGAAGGGACCTCAGGAGGTCACATCTAGTCCAACCCCCTGCTCAAAGCAGGACCAGCCCCAACTAGATCATCCCAGCCAAGGCTTTGTCTAGCCGGGTCTTAAAAACCTCCACCAACTCTGTCTAGGCAGGTCGTTCCAGTGCTTTACCACCCTCCTAGTGAGAGAGTTTTTCCCAATATCCAACCTAAACTTCCCTTGCTGCAACTTGAGACCATTGCTCCTTGTTCTGTCATCTGCCCCCACTGAGAACAGTCCAGCTCCAAGTGTTCTTGAAGGAAGGACATGCCAACAAAGTTTTCAGCTAAGTGCTGCTTTTATGGAGACCCTGGACAGTCAGTTCTGCTTAACTGTCTTCAGACACAAAACAGAACGACTTGTAGTTGGGAACTAGGACTGTCGGATAAAGAGAGTTGTTTGTAGAGGACTCCCTCTATTCAACATGGGCATTTAGGATATCCCGTCAGTCCAGTTCTCTGAGATCTTGCATGTGCCCTGACAACTTGCAGTGCTGTTGGTTGCACGCACCCTGGACTTTGTTTGCACCTATTTGGCTCTGGGGCATATGGTTTATATATTTGAATGCTTTACCTGCAAAATGTTTTTAGAACTGGAAGCTCTGCTTCCTGCTTTTGTTGCTGAAGACAGATTACTCTAATTCAAACATAAGCTAGGTCATTGATCCACAAATAAAGGGTTATTGGTTTTCCTGTTTGCATGTACCTTCCCACCTTCTGCCTGAGCAATGGGGCCCACAAAGCAGTGCTTTGCTGAATGACTGTAACAGTAGGATGAAAGCCTCCAGGCTACTTGACTTTTGCCACCAGAAAATCTTGCCAATGATCTTGAAATGCCAACCCCCTCCCTGGTTTCATAAGGTATCAGTGAACTGCCCTCACTCAGTCGGACCGTTGGATTTGCCTACGCTTGAATTCTGGGCAAAATATTATCAAGCAATTATCTTAATAGTAGACTTAATTTTTTGAAGTTAACCGGAGGAGGGAAACATTTCCTATCTCCTAAAGGCAATGCAGGATTTTGTTCCATTAACCATTCCTTGCCATGGATTTAAATGTTTTTATTATATATGACTAGGGTGCCCTGAAATGACGAACTAAGCAGCTGCTGTTACTTGCCAACAGCTCCTCTATTTACAAGGCAGGCAGTAGAATTGGTCTGATATGGGGTTTCATTCCTCGGGTGATGAGTTGTTCTTTGCTGACGGGACACAGCTCTTGCTATTTTACTGCTCTGAGATGAGATGGGTCATTAGCTGAGACAGTCTTTAGATATTGTCAATAAAAGCTATGGTGTACCCAGCACAGGGTGGCACTTGGAAGCAATTGGTGCCTGGGTTATTCCTTTGCAAGTAATTGTCAGGCTGGTCTTGAGTTAGTGTTTCTTAAAATGAAACCTTTTCCTTGATTGTGAATGTTTGTTGAGAAACCTGATGGGTCTGTCTGCTTCTTCCTACAGCTGAAAGAGTTCAGCAAGAAAACCTGAATGTTATTTGCGTCCCTACATCCTTTCAGGTAAAAGCACTTTCCTCCTTTGCAGCATATAAGACTCCCACATCTCCAGTTAGGTGGGAGGTGGTACCAGGGCATTTTCTGAATCAGATGATCCTGTGTCTTAGCTCATGAATAAAGCACAGCTTTGGCAGGTGATCATGTGAATGGCTAACCATGATGTACAGGTGGAGTGGTGCTTATTGTCACAAATCTCTTTTCATGGCAGAAACCTGTGCAGCTTTGGGGAGGTTTTTGTTTTAAGTTTCAAATATTTGTAATTCAAGGGTTGCCACGTAGATGGGAACACAGCAGGAGAGGCCCCTGTGTTCACAGGCAGTCATGAACCAAAGGACCCCCCCAAATCACCATACAGTCACTCCCCATTCCCCAAAACACCACCCGTGGGTCAGATGTGTGGCATGGGATCAGTCTACAGGCTGGATTGGGGTCATGGACTTCCCCCTTCCCAACTCCTTGCAAGTGCTGCATGTAGCACAGGTTGCAGACCGGCTAGAGTGGGCATCATATGCAGCACAGTCCTGGACTGGCCAGAGCAGGTTCTGGATCTGGCATGTGGGGGGCCTACAGATTCTGCCCTGCTCCCTTCCTGAGTGCCAAATCCAGTGTTTGCTCTGAGTATGGGACTGCACTGTGTTGTGGAAAAAACACGCTGTAGAATTTGGAATCAGGTCAGGTAGAAACTTTATTTCGATAGCTATCGGAGAGAGACCCTTACAGGAAGATTTCTGCTGTGGCCTCTCTACTTTTACATCCAGGGCAATTAACCTTTTATAGATTCAAGACAAAGGGTTGCCTAAACTAGCTTTTCCCGCCTTGGGGCTATCTGTCTTGTGTCCTTCAAGACAGTTTAATGGTCATCTTCCTCTTATCTAAGGAATTTCTCTCTCCCCACTTGAGGCCTTAGTTCCTCTCCCCCCCCCCCCCCCTTGAGGCCTTAGCCATCCTTTGCTTCCACAACTGCATATCACCTGCCCTAGACTGGCTGGAGTGGGTACTGTGTAGCTCGTGTCCCAGAGTGGACATTGGATTCAGCATGCAGTAGGGCATCCTGGACTGGCCCCACATGGCTGCTGTGTGCAGGGCAGATCCTGAAGCCGGCACCGCATGAGGCTCATGTCCTTGGCCCAGTGGAAAGGGCTGGTCTGGCGCACACCATGTGTGCATCAGCTCGAGACCCAGGGCCAGCACTGGGGTCTGGATGGTGTGGTTTCACAGGCTGTATTTTTGACACCTTTGCTCTATAACTTGCCCCAGTTAAAGTCAGGGAGACAAGGTCTTTGCAAATGCCTCACCACTGCAACAGCAGGGAAATAGTTGATATGTGTTCAGAAGATCCTAGAAAAAGGACTATGCCCTATGCTATGGAGGCAGGCAGTCTGTCCCTGCACCACCCGACACACCCACATAGTCTGTACCAACCTGATCCAGGGGAAGAATTTGGCAACCCCAAATTTGGCAACCAGTATGTCCCTGGGTGGAAGAGCAAGACCCTCTATTCAGCAGTGTTGCACAGAAGTACTGCAAATGTTGTTGCATTGGGAACCTTTCCTCTAGGTCAGGTCCTTATTGATTGTAGCAGGCTCTGGAGACCTAGATGCTGTAACAGTTGTCCTGCACAAGCCCAGGCTAGATCAAATACTCTCAGGAAGATGGAGGAGTGCATGTAGTTGGCTGGTGCGTGAAATTCCTCAGGAGAAATCGGCTTAATCTTTCTTTTGCTGTGCGGTCTTCTACAGGGAATATACGTCTGTCCAGCTGCATTACTAGGCTTTGTGTTTCAGAGCAAAGAGAAATTTGCTGCAAAAGCACAGAACTAATTGTAGTTGTTGTTGCTCTCTGTGCCTCAGTTTCCTTGCCAGTGAAAAAGAAATACAGTGTAGAATAGGCATAGCACTTCCCCTCCATCTCCTTTGTGTTATTGGGCATATCCCTGGTTCAGGAAGGGCGTGGGCTGTCAGCAGAATGTGTGGCCTTGTGGATAGGCTGCTGGGCTGGGAATAAGGAGATTTGTATTTTATTGCTGATTCTGCCATTGATCTGCTCTGTAACCACTTACAAGTCACTGCATCCCTTGCTGCCTGTCACCCCACCCTGTGCCTGCCTGTACGTTTAGTTTGCTTCTGGGGGGCAGAGACTATCTGGCTAGGCTTTTTTATTCAGTGTTTGGCACAGTGGGGGTACAATCTAGCTCCTGTAATATGAATAATGACAACATATAGAGAAATTGGTGATTTGCAGTTGCTACTAAATGCAGAAGGTAAGAATGAATTGAAAATATATTGGGTGCGACAGACAATGCAAGTGTGTTGCAAAAAATCAGGCTGGCATTGTTTTATTTTTAAATTGACAATGATTGTAATTTTTCTTAAAATGCTATCCTTGATATTTGTCTTCCCCATCTGTGAACTAATGGGAAAAAACAGGTAAAATGTTCCTGGTATCAGTCATACTATTTCTCAGCAGTGACAGTTCATTTAAAATGATTGCATGCAACTTTCTGCAGCTTCCGGATCTGAAGTGTAGCTTTGAGAGGTTGTGGTTTGTGTTTAACCTTGGAAGTTACAATGATGAAATTTTGGCTTTCTGTTTGCAAGGAGCAAGGGTCCCTCGCAGTCAAAAGAAACGTGTTTCTCCCTCTGCTGTTCTCAGTCTTCTCTTCCCTGGTCATGAGCCACATCAAACATTTGTAGCGTAATTTAGTGCCAACTATGTTCAGGGGAACAACTGGACTATGCAGCTGCTTTAAATAATGAGAATTGCAGGCTGTGTTTATTAGCTGGCCTCCTGACACAGGGGTTGCCCTGGAATAGAGTCAGGGCAATCAGCATGGGTTCACCAAAGGCAGGTCCTGCCTGACCAACCTGATTGCCTTTTATGACCAAGTAACTAAATCCTTGAATGATGGTGTTGCCGTGGACGTAGTCTTTCTAGACTTTAAGAAGGCCTTTGACACCGTCTCTCACCCCATCCTCATCAATAAATTAAGCGACTGTGGCATTGATGCCTACACAGTTGGATGGGTCAAAAATTGACTGATGGGACACACCCAGAGAGTAGTGGTGGACAGGTTGTACTCAACCTGGTGAGATGTGAGCAGTGGGGTACCCCAGGGCTTGGTCCTCGGGCCCACACTGTTTAACATCTTCATCAGCGACTTGGACGAGGGGGTGGAAAGCACGCTGTCCAAGTTTGCTGATGACACTAGGATGTGGGGCGAGGTGGACACGCTTGAAGGGAGAGAGAGGCTGCAACTAGATTTAGACAGGCTACAAAAGAGGGCAGATGGGAATAGGATGGGGTTCAACATAGACAAATGCAGGGTGCTGCACCTTGGGAGAAGGAATCCACAGCACACATACAGGCTGGGGAGTTCCCTTCTTGAAAGCACAGAGGTGGAAAGGGATCTTGGAGTCATTATTGACTCCAAGATGAACATGAGCCGCCAATGCCAGGCCGCAGCCAGCAAGGCCAGCCATACCTTGTCATGCATCCAAGGGTGCATCTCAAGCCAGTCCAGAGAGGTGATCCTCCCCCTCTATGCAACATTGGTCAGGCCACAGTTGGAGTACTGCGCCCAGTACTAGGCACACTTCAAAAGGGATGTGGCCAGCCTGGAGAGGGTTCAGAGGAGGGCCACCCGCTTGGTGAGAGGGCAGCAGAACAGGCCCTACGAGGAGATGCTGAGGGACCTGAACCTGTTCAGCCTCAGCAAGAGGAGGCTGAGGGGGGACCTGGTGGCTGCCTACAAGCTCATCAGGGGAGATCAAGAGCAGATAGGCAGAGCCCTTTTCTCCCCAGCACCACCTGGGGTGACGAGGAACAATGGTCATAAGCTGATGGAGAATAGGTTTAGGTTAGAGATCAGAAGGCAATATTTTACAGTTAGGGTGGCCAAAATCTGGAACCAACTTCCCAGGGAAGTGGTCCTCGCCCCTACCTTGGGCAAATTCAAGAGGAGGTTGGACGATCACCTGTCTGGGGTCTTGTGAACCCAGCATTCATTCCTGCCTGTGGCAAGGGGTCAGGATAGACAATCTGGTCAGGTCCCTCCTGACCCTAGGTACTATGGAAGTCATTCCTCTGTTCCACTTGAACAGGAGCTGGTTCGCTTAGTTCAGTCCTGCAGCTTGGCAGAGCGTTTTGAAGTAAGAGGCTTTGTCTGCTAATGTGGGCTCTTCTTTTTACTGGGTTCACATGGCAGGTGATACATTTGTAGTGTTAAAAAGATCTGGGGACAGGTTCTGGGATTAGAGTCCAGAGACTTGTGTTTGGTGCCAAGCTCTGCCACTGAGCTGCTGGGTGACCTGGGGCAAGTCATGTCACTCCTCTGTGCCTCTTTCCCCACCCTTTGCCTTTCAACCGAGGCCTCTAAATGTTAACTAAGCGTTAGGGTTTCGTTTATAAATACAGAACTTGTACTTCTGTTTCCAGACTAGAAGTCAAACGAAAGAAGATGGCTTGAGTGAAGAAATGAAGAAAAAGGAAGGGATGCAACTGCTTCCTGCCTGCCCTCCTTCCCTCTTCCATCTCCCTCCAATTCCCCCCCCCCCCCCCCCCCGGCCCCCCCTCCCCCCCCCCCTGCCTCTGGCTTCCTTGCCTCTGGGGGCAGGAATCCCTCTGCACCTGTTCCTAAAAACGATTGCTCCAGGATGATGTCCGACTCCAGCCGCATTGCATGGGAGGCGGTGGGGGGTGTAACTCACAGGAGAGAGGTTGAACAGGAGAGTATATGGCTGCATAGATAGAGCTAAACTCATCTTTTAGAGAATTATCACATTTTGATTATTAGGAGCTGGATTCATTTTGCTCAGTAGACCGGACAGCGTGCTGACTCTTGCCTGCATTTTGGGTTGGTGACAAGGTGGATGTCAAATCTCTCATTGGCTTTGTGGTTTGAAACTTTCTAGAGGCAAGTGAAAAGATACTCTGCTGTCTAGCAAGTTTCTCAGTCCTGTACACCTGTGCAAAGTGAGTGTTAGGCTCCAGATCCGACAGCAACACCTCCTTCCCACTTTGCACATTATAAAGGGCTGCTTGAGGTCCCAGGCAAAGGAGTGTTGGTGTCGGTGGGCCCAATTCACTCCCCTTCTCCAACACTGGTTTAAGTCACGTAACAGCTGTTAACACCTGTTGGAGTTAGCACCTGTTGGAACAAGACAGAGACTGGGCTGAATGTATCTGCCACTTTGCTCTAGAGGTGTGTATGTGTGTGTTGATCAACTAGGTATCCACTGAGAGCTTATAACTTAGCAACTGGACTGTTTCCTGGCAACAATCTGTAGGTCTCCATCTACTGAGAGCTGCTCTGGGCTTCCACCTAATTAAACAGCTGCAGAGCCAGGCCAGCGGTGAGACTGCAGCTGTTGGGTAGTTTCGTTTGGTTTTGCGGCACATCAGGAAGCTTCTTGTGGTACCTGCAGGGAAAGTCTTTTCATTCGGATCCTCTAGATTTGAGCAAGCGCCATGCGGTTACAGCTGCTTTTCCTCTTACTCATGCATTTGTTTACTGACGCTACAAACCCATGTTGTTTGAAACAGCTTCCCCATCCCATCATCGGGAGTACAGCGCTGTAGCATTGGAGACTTGCCTGTGTGGCAGATAGTCAGCTGATGGGAATTGATGTCACTCCATTGACTTAAATGGCTCTGTGCTGACTCAAAGCCTGCCCAGGTCTGATCTAGAATGGAGTGGAAAGCAAACACCACTGCCCTAGAAAAGATTCAAGTCACCTCTCATTGTACGTGAACCAGCCTTTTCACAACTACAGTACAAGAGAAAATAATCAAGAGACCTAACTTGTCAGCAGCAGCTTGTAAATCAGGGACCAGATTATTCTGCAGTGTCACATCCTTGTTTTATAGCATGCCCAAAAGTGGTGCAAGAACTTTTGACTTGAACAGAGTTAACAGTAAGAGTGAATTTGTTTTGGGTAATGCAAGTTATTTAGGGCAGTGATTCTCAGCTGCAGCACTGTGGGGTATTGTGGGATCCTTTTAAGGGTGTTGCACAATTTTTCGTAGAAAATTAGGGTTGGAAGGGACCTCAGGAGGTCATCTAGTCCAACCCTCCCCTGCTCAAAGCAGGACCACCGCAACTAGCTCATTCCAGCTAGGACTTTGTTGAGCTGGGCCTTAAAAACCGTCCAAGAATGGAGATTACACCACTTGTCCAGGTAACCTGTTCCAGTGCTTCCCCACCCTCCAAGTGAGAGAGTTTTTCTTAATATCCAACCTAAATTTCCTTTGCTGCAACTTGAAGCCATTGCTCCTTGTTCTGCCATTTGTCATATTTGCACTGTTAGGTGTGCAAACACCTACATGTGATTCACAAGAATAAACATAGAGATTTCAAACAGGAGTCATAGCTTAAAAAATATTCTGACTTGTTGTGGTTGTTCTGAGTCCTTTGCAATGGAAGAATTACTCTATTATTTATTGTAGTAAAAAAAAATGAGTGAAATTGCATTTTTGAACTGGGGTGCTGCTAAATTCAAAAAACAGTTATGGATGGGTGTCTGGAGTCTAAAAAGTTTGAGATCTACTTAAAGACAATAACAGACTCAATATTTTAGAGGGGGCAAGAAACCATTGTCAGAGGGTGGATAGGAGCCCTGCTGCAGGGAATAACAAAATCTAGTGAGCTTTTTAATGTGTGTCAAGGAACCTTTTGTTTTATCCTTTGCAGTTTCTGTGCTAAAAGGGAAAATTTTCCATATGGTAACAAAAGGTACTTCCTAACTATTAAGTATTTGTGTGGGGTGGCTATCACTACCCTCCTGTTACCAAGAAGAGGTGAGTGAAGCTGAGCGAGTATGTGACTTGTCCAGGGTAGCACAGCTAGTTGGTGGAAGACTCCAGGATGGAGCCTAGGAGCTTAGTTTCTTCCCTTGACCTTGGAGAAGAAAGAGACTCTCCCATCTGCCCTTTTCCCCAGAAAGCCAGTAGAAACTATGGTTGTGCGGTCAAGAGTAGGACCCAGGAGTCCAAACACAGTCTCTCTATAGACAGGACCACCTGAATTCAGAGTAGTGGTGGGAACACTGCAACTCTGCCTAGGGAAGGCATGGCCTTGCTGTGCTGCTCCTGCTTCAGGACGGTGTGCTATGGGGAGAGGGAATTCTCCGTGGAGTTGGAAGAACAACAGCACAAAGCTGATCTGTGCCCTTGGTGCAGGTCCTAGGAGAGAGCATGCATATGGAGGTAAACAGCACTTGTTCTGTCTTCCCTGTCTAGGCACGGCAGTTGATCCTGCAGAATGGTTTAATCCTAAGTGACCTGGACAGACACCCAGAGGTAAGGGAACTGTAGAAATGAGATCTCATCTCTATCTGACTGGCCTCCAGTGACAATGTTTTGGAGTATGCAGGGCCAGGATGGTATATTGGGACAAAGCACCCTCCTTTGTCCCACAGGGACAAGAGCTTGGGCTGTGATTGAAGGCCCAATACAAAGAAATGGGTTTTCCTTAATCCTAGTTTGCTCGCATCTCTGAACCTTGCCCCATCTGACGGCCCTTGAGCACAGACAGATGGAGTAGGTGGAGGTGTGCAGTCTGGGAGCAGGCTTGGCTCTCTGAGTGGCAGGAAGCGTGCGCTGGCTGAGTCCAGCCAGTCTGTTCCTTCCCCCCAGTTTCACAAGCCTTATATAAAGGTGATGCTCCATGTAGGACTTTGGCCAGGGTTTTGGATTAGCAGCTCATCCCGTGACGGCTCTTCAGTGGCAGGTAGGAGTTTCAGTGGCCCATCTCCAAATCCTGATATATCTTCCACCACCAAACCCTATGCCCTGTGACTGTGCCATTGGTGCAGTTCTGAGCAGGAAGGAAAAATGCCACCTGCAGAATTGCCACCCCCTTTCTATAGTGGTCCCTGGATTATTTCCCCTTGGAGACTTCCCCTCAGGTGCTGACCCAGCCTGACCAGTGTTCAGATTGAAGAGGATGAGTTGCTCGAGGTGGTCTGTTTGGGAGTGGAAGAGATTACAGATGGACTTCAAGATGGGTTTTCTGTGGGTGCATGTCTGTGTAATTACATACCCAGACGCTTGTATCAAGATGCCTTGTATTCAGTTGCACTGTTGTTCCCAAAGCCAGTTCTCGAAGCACTGCCTAAACATCTGGAAAGCAGCAATGGGTGTGTGGGTTTGGGTTATGAAGACACTGGCATGTGGGGTGCTGTGTCTGACCACCTGTCTCAGTTGGACCCTTCCCATATGGCAAGATGTGAGCACCTCATAGCCGGCGTGTGCTCTGTGACTCCCTGCACAGCTGCACAAACAGCAGGTGCCTGCTTTGTGCCAGCTCTTGAGAAGGCCTGATTTATTCCCCAAAGTTTTCAAGCCACATTCTCTCTTCTTGCAGCTTGACGTTGCCATCGATGGAGCTGATGAAGTGGACTCTGACCTCAATCTTATCAAAGGTGGTGGGTAAGCAAAGCCATCCAGCATGTGGACAGAGCAATAATGAAATCCAGTGTTTCAAGGAATATAATTCTCATATTGGAAAGGGGTCTGGTGTGGCTTAAATTGAAACTGGCCTGCTGTGCAAGGGGCCGTGTGAAAATTAGGTTCCTGCCCACGGAGCTGAGAATCAAAATAGACAAGGTGGACACAAAACGTGGGGCAAGGAGTAGGGCTGGTGTCCAGCAATACTGGCAGAAATTGCTATGGGTGGTGGCTTGCTTGCAGTTAGTGGGGATATCTCACTCAATGCAGGGCCATTGGGAATAAGTTCACTGTGAATTCCCTGCTCGTGCAGGGTCTCGGGCTCATAGGCCTGGTTATCCCTGTGGCAGGTTTAGCCACGGAGGTTTCTCTGTCCTATTCCAGTATTGCTTCTTACCCAACACCTGCAGACAAACTACAAAATGAGGAAAGAACAGTCTTCTGTCGGTGGTGTCTTTGCCCCAGCACGAATTGACAGAGACTGTCTCCTATGTTGGAAATAAGCTATGAGCCTCCACCTTCCCCCCACACCTCATGATACAGGGCTGTTGGTCTGCTAACTTTCAGAAGCACTTGAACTTGCATTGGATCAAAGAGCTTAATTCATCTTGTCTCATATTCTGGGGAGCCTTCTTTTTATCAGCCATCCAGCCACGACAAGGTCCAATTGAATGCGTTTGTTTTCTCACTTTGGTTTCAGAGGCTGTCTGACACAGGAGAAGATTGTTGCGGGCTATGCCAAATGCTTCATTGTTATTGCAGACTACAGGTGAAATGTGCTGGATTTTATCCCTACAAGGTGGAGACAGAGGGTCAAGTTCAGCCATAGTCGAATTCAGTGAGCCTGTTTGTTGAGTAGTCGCATGGTTCTGCTTCTGTGGTCATTGGGAGGTTGCCCCTTGACTTCAGTGGGCTGAACACATTGTGAGTTGAATTTGGCTCAGGTTTTAATTACAAAACTCCAGAACCACCAAATTATTCAGCACTCTTGTCTCAAAATTCACCATCCCCCATGTCTTTGCAAGTTGATCTAGATGGCTGATGTGCCCTTTTTTCTGACATGGCTATTTCATTATAAAATAGGTTATTGCCTTTCATTGCCCTCTTCTGCTTAAATCTGTAGGACCCTCAAAAATTAAGCAGAGATCTCTTTGCCCAAGTATTTCAAACTGGTGGCTTTATGAGGACTTAGCTGAGCTGGCCCTGCCCACATGGATTTCATCCAGAGGAACTGCCTTACTGTGTTAATGTGTAGTGAAACCCAGTCTGACATTAAATATATGACGATGGACTAATCCTGCGTCCAACTGTCTCCACCTAGAAAAGATTCCAAGAACCTTGGAGAGCGGTGGAAGAAGGGAATCCCCATCGAAGTCATCCCGATGGCCTATGTGCCAGTCACCAGGGCCCTGGAAAAGAAGTTTGGTGGTGTTGCTGAGCTGAGGATGGCAGTTAGCAAAGCAGTAAGTATAGACAAAAGTCTCTCTCCAGCTGCTCTCCCAGCAGTGAGTTTGTTCTGGGTGTGGTGAAACAGGAGCATAGGGCTGGAAGGGACATCCTGGGTCATCAGGTGCAGTCCCATATGTTCGTAGTGCTTAAGATGCCAAAAGGTAGCTTCTTCTTTTCTGTGAGGGCTGGGTGGATGGGTGTGTGTGTGTGTACACGCATATGCCTACGTGTGGATTCATGCCCTATTCTAGGCGTGTTTGGATTCACCACCCTTCCTAGGCACAGTAAGGTCTGGTTTATCTACAGTATCTGTGAGAAACATGGCTGGGGGAAGTAATCTTCACAATCTGTGTGTCCCTTTGGAAACCAGTGACTTCTCACAGTTATTTCAAAGCAGTGTATTGAGAAGGAGTGTGAAGCATTCTGTAACAATCAACCTTTTTATTTTTTGCTAAGATATTAAATCTACTGCAATGTTCAGACAGTTTTCAGTTGCCTAAACTTCATGCTGAATATCTCTAAGAGTAACATAACATTGCAAAACCCTTATCCAGAGCTGTCCTTGAACGATTCACCCAGTGCTCTATAGTTACTTTTTTCAGACCATCCAGTGTCTTGGTATAGCCACATTTTCCTGCAATACAAATGGTCCTTTCCATATAGTACAATAACCCTTTAGAAATGGTCCGATACAGATTTTACCTTATGACTTCCCTTTGCTCATGTACCCATGGTTAAATTTTCATACCACTCTTCACAAAACATGCTGAGTGCTAGATTTTTCTTTTAATATTCAGGTATCCTGGCAAGACATCAATTAAAGTAAATATTCAGGTCTATAGGACTCTTATCCATAAGGAGTTGCACAGCTTTTCTCTGTAACAGGTACACGTTGTGGCTTTCTCAGAATCGGTAGCAATCTGAGGGAGAGCAGTACTCTGGGAATACTAGACTCATTTTTATCCCTTCAGTTTTAGGAACTTGGGGAGGACTTTACGGCCATGGCTTCCTGCCATATGTAATCTCTTTTTCCAAGTGGCTGGGAGCCAGAACCTTTTGAGTTTCTATGCTGACTGTGGTAGTGATTCAACTATTCAATCCTAAGAAAATCTTTTATCTTCTTTGTGACTTAACTGCCTTATCAATTAAATACCTACCCCTATTTCTCAGGCATTTTGTCAGAATTAGGGTATGTCTATACTGGACAAGAAAGGTGACACCAAAGACCTGTTCTTGACTAGAGTCAGCAGTTCAGGTTCAACCCCAGACTTCCCTGGGTTTGAATTTGAGCTGCTAACACCAATCAAAATCCAGACTGGCTTGTTCTTGCTGCTGCTGTGTTACGTGAGTTGAGTGACTTGGGTTAACAGGCTTTTTCCCCTGCAGTGTAGACATACCTCCTCAGATAATAACTGAGGATTGAAAGGAGCAAGGTGTTGCCTAACAAAGTGCTCTGTTCATCCTTTGGCCCAAGCAGTTGACATAATTCAAGGTCTTTTTGTATTACTTCCCTTCTCATGAAGAGTTGAGGGTAAAAATGGAGTGTATTTTTGGTGCAGCCTTGTTTTTTTTTTCCCCTAAATACAGTAGAAACAAGTAGCTGGTGTCTTGGTTGCTTTCGAATCTCCTGGGCTGTTCCTCCAGCAACCTATGCCCAGGAAGAACAGTTCCCTTTGGGGCCATGCTCACTTGTTCCCCTGCCTTTCTCTGTTTCCAGCTTATTACAGCCTGCATCCAATATCCTGGCACCTGCATTTGCAACCAGCAAAACCCCAGTCCAGAGTTCGCTCTGATTTGCTCATGTTGCCTTTGTCTTGCATCCTAGAGCTCCCACCAGCTTTTCCTCCAGGAAGGGGCTTGATGACTTCCTCTGACTCTGAGGGAGTGCTGGGCAAGGCCTTTGGCTTTAGTGGGGCAGGGATGGTCTTTGGATCCTGGATCCAGCCCTTCCTGGAGTGCAGCCCTTTGCACTTTTTCAGCAAATTGGCATTGTTACATGCTGGGCAGGAGGGAGGTTCTTTGATTCACTGCCCAGATCAGCTTTAAGATAATCAAGTAGTTTTAGTCTATGTAAAGGGACTCCCTTTGTCAAACTTAAATTGGTTAATTAATTAGCTGTGCCTTTCCCTCTCTGTAATAGGATGTGCAGGGTATTGACTGAAAGACCTGCATTAACAGCTTTTTTTTGCACCACAAAAGCTGAGAGAGAAGTCCAGTGGGAGCAGATTCAGCTTCCAAGTGTATTTACTTGTTTGCCTCCCAGTCGGATTTTGAGGGGGTGGAAGGCACAGTGCACCAAATGCAGATACACATGCACATTGTATTAGACTCGTGTGCCATTTTGTACACTGAATATAATTCTTGTGCATAACAAGTGGCTTAAGAACAGATTTGTATAATTGCTGCTTTCTTTACTTTAATGTCCCACAGGAAGTATTTGTTTTCAGTGGAAAGCTTTGTGGGCAGCTCACTTTACACCTGGATGTAAAAGACACTGCATGGTTAACTAATGGCAGGGTTACCCTATTTCCAGGTCCAAATAAGAGGATGCCTGTGGAAGGGGAAAGGGGGAATATGATTGGGGGGGTCAAGTGACATGCTGATGCCCTACCCCTACCCATTTTGTTGCTCCTCACTGACAAATTAGGGCCCCCCTAGCCCTGCTGCGCCCCTCACTCCTGACCCACTGACCCCAGCCCTGCCAGTGCACCTCACTCCCAAACAGCAATACCCTGCCCACCCCTTCCTGCCGGTGCCCCTCACTCTGGACCCGCAGCCCCCACCCCCCCAGCTCTCCCGGTGCTCCTCACTCCCGACCCTCTGTTCTCCCTGCTGCCTCTGATCACCCTTCCCCTGTTCCCACCAGAGGAGCAAAGCAAAATCAGGAACTCAGCTCCTGATCGTGCAGGTATTCTGGGAACTACTACCTAACGGTGGCCATGCTGAAAATGGACCCGGAGAAGAAATCCCAGAAATTCGGCATGCATTTAAAAAGCCTGCCCCAATGCAGCACAGGAGGCCAAAAAAGAGGACAAGTCCGGGAAAACCTGGACGTATGGGAACCCTAACTAATGCAACCTTTTCCCTAGGGCCCTGTGGTGACGGACAATGGGAATTTCATACTGGACTGGAAGTTTGACATGGTCCACAAGTGGAAGGATGTGAACACAACTATCAAAATGATTCCAGGTAGTCTCTCTGGTTTAAAAAAGCCCTGTTGAGATTCTGTTTCCAACTGGAAAAGTTATACCAAACTTATCTCTTTTGGGTAGTTGAGTGTGTGTGTATGTCATAGATTTCATAGACATCAGGTCTGGAAGGGACCTCGGAAGATCATCGAGTCCAGCCCCCCGCCCAAAGGGCAGGAAGTCAGCTGGGGTCATAGGATCCCAGCAAGATAAGCATCCAATTTACTCTTGAAGGTGTTCAATGAAGCCGCTTGAACCACCTCCGGTGGCAGGCTGTTCCAGACCTTGGGGGCTCGGACAGTAAAGAAATTCTTCCTTATGTCCAGCCTGAAACGATCTTGAAGTAGTTTGTGACCATTCGACCTCGTCATCCCTTGGGGCGCTCTGGTGAACAAACGTTCCCCCAGATGCTGGTGGTCACCCCTGGACCACATATGTCCACATATGACCACATATGTCCTATGTTTTGAAACTGTTGAGGTGCTTTGAACCCCAGTTCACTTATAATGGAACAGCTAACTTTGCTTCCTCAACTAGAATAAAGTGTACTGCTATAACTTCATCTACACGGGGTTTTATTTGGTCGCTTCTAGTGAAGCAGCTAAAGGATCTATTGAGGCTAAAGCTTTCTGGTCAGTCAGGTCCTTATGCCCTGGTTTTGCGAGGAATAGAGGCACATGCCAAACTTTAAGAATGCGATTGCAGTGAGACTAGCCATGTGTCCTTTTGGCTAAGATCAAATGTAGTCTTGGTCTGATGGGCTTGGACTAAACAACATTCACTCAGGCCAGTGTCCAGGCATCTTGTTGACTTGGAGCCTAAAGGCTTGAGTGAATTTTCATTTACAGTGATGTAAATTCAGAGCAGTGCTTTTAGATAAATCCTTGTAAAGTCATTAAGAGCAGTAGTTCCTACTCTACTACCTCTGTAGACCAGACTTGATTCAAACACACAGGAGTGGGATTTTCAGACTTGCCTGTGATGACTGTCCCATTGAGGATCAGAAGGGCTCATCTGAACTCTGAATTTCTGCTGCTTTTAACTTCATCACCACCAAAGAGCTGATCAGTGCACAAGTGCTTATTCCAGTGCAGCTACTCTGCAGTAAGCAAGTAAGCCGTGCTAGGGTAACTGCGTCCATACTGGAGGCTGCACCAGTTAATGCTTGGGGAAATCCCATCCTAAGTTTAGAAGAGCGTATACAGGCTAGAAATAGGGCCGCAACATCAGATGATTGTTGAACTTGACGAAGATGACGCTTTGGGTGGCCGGTTACATTAAAGGAAAAAAATATTCAGGGCTGTGTTTGATTTGGGGGTGTTTTTTTTTTTTTTTTTTTTTTTTTTTTTTTTTTTCCCTCTGTTCTTGTGTAGCTCTAACAAGGGCCCTGGTGAATGCACTAGTTTCCACGTGTCCTTTTTTGTCAGATGAAAAACAAAACTTAAGTCTTAGGTCCAGGAAGAAACTTGTCTGCATGAATTAAAGTGCTGCTTTCATAATGGAAGTAGCTGCAATAACTAGATCCACCACTGAGCGGCAGCACAGTTTCAAAAATGTCTATAGCGCATTTGTTAAAGGTGGTAAGCTAATAATTGAAAGTTGATTCTGAAACTCTTCCGAAGTACAGAATTGCTTCATGTACTACTGAAATGGAAAGTCAGATACAGCAGTTAGACCCAGCATCCGTATAAAGCAGCTTAAGGCAGAAGGTACACAAGCGTGTTTCTAAGAGAACTTTTATTCCAGTTCCCTAGAACATAGTTGTAACAGCAGCGTTAACACTACTTTTATAAAAGACGGAGTCCACTGTTCAGCATCAGAGCTGACAGCTCAGTAGCAGCGGGTTAACACGGTTTTACCTAAGCAGGAAAGGGAGGGTGTGCCAGGTGCGGAGTAGGCCTTGCCACTGCTCCGAGGGTCAGTGTTTGGCTGCGACTCTGGAAAAACATTTTTTTTTCTTTATTCTGCCTTGCCCAGACAAGGTGTGTGACTTATTTAGGGGTAAGTGGTATGTGAGAGAAAAAGGAAAGTCTCCCATTTGTAATCTAACTAAGCTCATTGTTAGGCTATTTCTTTGTAATGGTCCTTTTCAGATCAGAAGAGAGAAGTAAATCATTTGATTCCTGCTCTATAATTCAGGTCGTAGACTTGTCCCTAGTGGGGCCAGTAGCTTTTTACTGCCTCCCTTTCCCTTAGTTAATGGTTGTCATTCCAGTGAGGCCCCCTGTGCCACCCTACAGAGTTCTCTACTATATGACATCCCTAAAGCTCTGGTGCTAATGCATGTGAGTTGTCCTATTGACGTTAATGAGCCTGCTTATGTCTTCAGAGTTAAGACTGAATGAGGCCCAGTGGTGCAGTCTATCATAGGTATAGGGGTGTGTGGTGACTTTTGGTTTTCCTGTGAGCACACTCCTAGAATCATAGAAAACGAGCGTTGGAAGGGACCTCAGGGGGGTCACATCTAGTCCAACCCCCTGCTCAAAGCAGGACCAGCCCCAACTAGATCATCCCAGCCAAGGCTTTGTCTACCCGGGTCTTAAAGACCTCCAAGGATGGAGACTCCACCACCTCTCTGGGTAACCTGGTCCAGTGTTTTACTACCCTCCTAGTGAGAAAATTCTTCCTAATATCTAACCTAAACTTTCTTAGCTGCAACTTGAGACCATTGCTCCTTGTTCTGTCATCTGCCACCACTGAGAACAGTCTCTCTCCATCCTCTTTCCAGCCCCCCTTCAGGGAGTTGAAGGCTGCTGTCAAGTCCCCTCTTAGTCTCCTCTTCTCCAAACTAAATAAACCCAGCCTTTCCTCAGAAGTCATGTCCCCCAGCCCCCAAGCCATTTTTGTCACCCTCTGCTGGACTCTCTCCAATTTGTCCACATCCTTTTTGTAGTGGGGGGCCCAAAACTGAACACAGTACTCCAGATGTGGCCTCAGCAGTGCTGAATAAAGGGGAATAATCATTACTTTCCTTGATTTGCTGGCAATGCTTCTACCAGTGCAGCCCAGTATACTGTTAGCCTTCTTGGCAACAAGGGTACACTGGTGACTGATATCCATCTTATTGTCCACTGTCACCCCCAGGTCTTTTTCTGCAGAGCTGCTGCCCAGCCAGTCAGCCCCAGCCTGTACTGGTGCAGGGGCCTTTTTTAGTTTAGTCGTAATGCTTTGAACTGTCCATTTTGAGTGAATGGCTCCCAGGAGTTGCCCAACTTGGGCTGTAAACAAGCATAACTTTTTTCTGGGGAAAAAGCCTTTTGGTCCTGGGACCCTACAGAAGGACCAGTCCATTGTCCTGCTTCAAGTACCTGTGAAGCATGAGAGAGGAAACTTGGTAAGTTTCCCTCGGGGTGGCCATCCCCCCCAGTCTGGTGTAGCAAGTCAATTATCTGTAAATTAATTGTGGCCCATTCAAGTTAATTACCAGTCAGGCTGTGCCTAGCCATCTATTTTTTTGTCCCTCCCTGCCTTGGATCCCCCCCAGTGTCCTTTGTCTTCTCATTAAGCTCTTGTCCTCTCTCCTGAAGCCCTGGGCTGCTGCCCTTTCTGATTTACTCAGCTTGCTCTGCTTTCCTGACTACACCCTGCCTGGGCTCAGCCAGCACCCTCTGCCTCCTGCCCCCTCTGTACTCTGCCACCTTCCTGTTTTCCCCCAGTCCCTAAAACTTCTTTCTGGCATAAGCTCACATTATGACTTGCTTCACTTGCTTCCCTTTCCTGCCCAGGATATCTTGAATTATGTTCCCTGGGACCCCAAGTCTTGCAAAGACTGGAACATCTTCCAGTCTCATCACTCGGCACTCCTGTAGGGAGGGCTTCTAGATTATAAGCAGTAGGCAAGATGCACTTTGGGCTCATTTTGCAGGCATAGTACTGCTTTGCAGGCACAGTACTGCTTGGCAGAGCCCTCTAGTGGAGATGTGGTAGGAGGTGACAGAGGCATTCTGGAATTTAAGGTAATGCAAGCCCTTTTCTATCAGCATAGCTGTGGTTTTACACCCAGGCTCTTCCCTGTGTCAGCCAGGGCATGTGACTTGTTTCACACACAATGCACAGATATGAAGGGCAAAACTAATCTAGACCTGATCTTTGCTTTACACAGTGCTGAGTTTGGTCAGGACTCGACTAGCTGCAAGTGAGCAAGGTGTCATCGGCTTCCTCTGACATGCTGTAGATAGGTCAGAGGTCCGTCCTGTGCTAGCGGTCCTTTGAGATAGCATGGCTCAGGCATGCTAGTGTCTGTAGCCAATGACACACAAGGGAGTGATGCAACTTTCCTATGAACTAGCATCATACCCAGTTGCCTTCACTCTCTGATTCAGATGAGGTACAGCTGGCCTGACTGGAGGCAGCCTTTGGCACAAGCCCAGGGCAAAGCTTTGAGCTCGCACCTCTGGACATCTAGGTAGTGACCTTCACTTCTCTGCCATTGCATCCCATTAACAGTAACAAGCAAAAACCAGGCACCGTTGGAGTCCATGGTGAAAGTCCCTCTACTTTCAGTTATTGTATGTTTGTATGACCTTGATGGCTAGGAGCCCAGACATGGAGCAGCGTCCCAAGCACTGTACGAACACTGACCATACACACCATCCTTGCCCCACAGAGTTTGACATCTATGACCAGAGTCACTCAATAGGTCCGTAGATGAGGGCATATAAAGGAAGAATGACACTGAATTGATGGATGCAATGGTGTCAGTCTCAACACACCAGCAGCCTAATCATTATCAACGTCAGTGGGGATAGGAGTTCACCCATCTTGACCTGTTCAGGCCTCGTGGACAGCTAGATATTCTGCACTTGCTTCCAGCAGCCGGTAGATGTCAATCTTGAGCCTCAGGAAGAGATGCTGCTAAAACAAGACTAAAGTAACTAGGAAGAAAAGTTTCCCCTCTAATTCTGTGTGTAGTGTTTCACAGGTGGGGCTGGACGGTTTCAGGACTGGCAGGGAGAATCCTTTGCTATCCATCTCCTTTTATGCTTGCAATGTCTTATTCTCTGTTCAGAAATATGCCCCGCTCAGGAAAAACCCATAGTTCTGTGAGGGCAAGAGAGGTAAAAATTCAAGGTTATGAAGATGTGAGCCTTATAATGAAGAGCTCCCACTGACAGTACTCCTGCTACCCTTGTCGTCTCTTCCTGTGCCCTTTTGTGGCACTTGTCCTGTAAGGCATGAGCTTGGGGTTCGATTGTACAGGTGCCTGCTTCAGAGCACATGGCTTTTTGACAGCAGGGGGTCTCAGCAAGTAACCCCTGCGCCTGGTGAGAACCTCGTAGCCAGGCTCCAGCATTGCAGAGCCTTGCCAACTGCAGATAGCCTCAGGGATCCCTTTGTAATAAGTCAGCTCATACCTTCCCCCCATGTTAAAAGAACATTACTGAGGGTGCAAAGGTAAGTGCTTAGCTAGGAAAGGCCAGAATTTAGCCTGCTTGGACAAGCTGACTTTGGCTCATGTCTGCTTATGCATTTGAATACAGTCCCTGATTATGGACTAGTGTAATATTTTCTCCCACCACACCCCTTGGCTCACCTAGTACCCAGGATTGTGCTCACCTGTTGAGCACCTATTCAGCATTTTATTTTCTCTTTGTTCAGTGGCTCCAAGGCCTCTTCACTGCTGGCAATTACCTTGTTCTGAAGACTGAATGATTTATTTGGGCTTTTCTGTGCTACAGTATTCCAGCACTTTACCAATGGGTTTGTTTTCACCCCCTTCCCCCCTGAAATGCTGGGGAATTTCCCCATTATAAGTGGTGACGTGGACCCAGATGCTAAGCACCTAGCACACAAATCCTAGTCTGTGGATTGAACCTCCTATGTCCTTCAACAGTAGAAATAGTGAGAGACCCAGGTCAGAAATATTAAGTGCCCAATATGAGCTTATGGAAACCGGAGTACTTGACCATTGTCACCCTTGGGATGTTGTAGCTGTGGGTGCCTGGGCACTTCTGTAGTTCAGGCCCCAGGGTACCAAGTCAGGTAGCCAGAAAATGGAGAACATGTGATGACTGGCAACTCAGGCAAGGTTTGGCTTAAGGGTCTGGACTTGCACTGCATAGGACACTTACAGCAGACATTGGGGGAGACTCTGATTGTCCGGGGTGACATAGGCTGCGAGGTGAAGGAAGTCCATCCTTTCTGCAATCTGCCTTATTTTCTACACATCTTCCAAAGCCTGGGGCAAATAAAGCTGTGGTTTGGGAGACAAGACCTCTTCCGGTCATCTTCAGTGCACCTGTCCTATGCACTGAATGAGCTGGGGATCCTGAAGAAAGGATGGTGTCTGCTTATGTGACTAAAGATTAAATCACAGCTCAACTGCACAAGGAGGTGAAATGGAGTTTGCACGGGCATTTTGTGCATGATGTTTCCCAGGTGTTTTAAAAACATTTTATTTACTTAGTTACCTAAACACCAGCTGAGAAAACCAGGCTCTGTTGCAAGACTTCAGGCTGATAATTGTGGGGTAGACCCTTTAAACCTGTTACATAGAGCCCCTTGAGCTCCTGGAGCGAGTGACGGTGTATCCAGTGACACTACAACCCCATGGAGCAGCACTGAGGGGAAGGAGATGCTTCCCCAGCTGGCTACGCAGGTGGTGGCTGAGAGCATAGGAACCATGAGACTGGGATGTTGGGTTGCTTTCTCTGCCCCAGAGTGGAGTGCGCTCTCCTGGGCATGGACTCTTGTCCCATCCCGTCCAACCTGCCCCTGTTTTGATCTCGTCTCAACCCCTACCTGGCCCCTTGTTCCAGTTCTGCTGCCCGTATTTTGTCATGTTGAAGCTCCACTCTTCAGGCTGCCGATGTGGTCCCTGTCTCCTCACCCAGCTAGTTCCATTCTTCTCCCTTTAGATTTCCAGTTCCAGCATCTGCCCTTTCCAGTCTTGCCCAGCCCAGTCCCATTTCTCTCCTTCGCTCCTCAGTCTGTCATCTCATTTCATTTGACCGTATTCTCTATTCCCACTAGCTCTTTCCCCAGGTTTCTCATCCAGTGCTGTGTCCAGGCCTGCTCCAGATCCATGTCCTGATCTCTGCCCAGCCAGTCACTGGTCCCCTGCCCCTTGCTCCTCATCCCGTCCCCTCACCCAGTCCTCCACTGACACCTTCCAGTCCGCCACTGACACCTTCCTGTCCCTTCTAGCACCTGGTCTTACTCAATAAATTTGTTTTTCCCCTCCAGACTCCTACTTTCCTGGCCTTCCTCTACAATATTGTAGATCTGATTTATCATCCCCTCTGCATTTGAATCAAACAGCTTCTTCCTCTTCACTGCCCACATGTCAGCAGATGATCCTGGAGAGCACCTCAGAGATCAGCCCCTGATCTCAGTCCCATCCCTTCCCAGAGCAGCAGCCTGTACTGGGAAAGTCCATCCGAGTCCTTGTAGGCTGGGGTTGACAGCATCTTGCTTGCCCTGTGCGGATGATGCACGCTTAGGGGTTGTGAGGTTCAAGCTGGCTTAGTAAGACTGGAGTCTTCTAAGAGTTTAGCTGCTGAACTCCAGCAAGTCTTTGTGAACTATGTGTGAACAGCAGGTTTCTTTCCGCAAGGTCTCATAGCTCTGGTCAGATTTTGGCACGGGTTCACATAGCTGGCAAAGCTTCATCCCCTTACACTCAAATTCCCAGGTGCCCAGTTTCAGGCCTCTGCTCTGAAGCATGGGGATGCTAGAGATGTTCAAGGAAAGGTGGCCAGCATGTTTTCAAAGTGGGTAAAATAAGGTATATTGCCCTACCTTCATTCTTGAAAATGACTAAAGCGTTTTGGCTCAAATTCCCCAGAAAATCTTACAGGAGGCAGAAACTCAGCATGGAACGTTTCTGCCCAAATGTTTGTTTGGCAAGGTCACAAGCAACTGAAAACAGGGTTTTACGGTGACAAAGCTAGATCGGGTGCTGGACGGGTGACAGTGCTGGACGGGTGACAGTGTGTTGTGCAACCAGCTGCGCCTGTAAGACAGGACTGTCGTCCCACATGGTGTCAGCGGCCTGCTTGCTTGGAGCGGTGTTACTAGCCAGGAGTCTCTGGTCCAGGACAGGGTGCAAGAACCCTTTTAATCTATTCAGCACTGGTGAGGCCACATCTGCAGCGCTGTGTTCGATTTTTGGGCCCTCGCTACAGAAAAGATGTGGACAAATTGGAGAGAGTCCAGCAGAGGATGACAAAAATGGTTCAGGGTCTGGGGCACGTGACTTCCGACTGAGGGAACTGGGCTTATTTAGTCTAGAGAAGAGGAGACTGAGAGGAGACTCAATAGCAGCCTTCAACTCCCTGAAGTGGGGTTTGAAACAGGATGGAGTTGGAGTTTTCAGTGATGGCAGAGCAAGGAGCAATGATCTCAAGTTGCAGCAAGGGAAGTTAGGTTAAATATTAAGAATTTTCTCACTAGGAGGGTAATAAATACCGGGACAGGTTACCCAGAGAGGTGGGGGAAGCTGCATTCTGGGAGGTTTTCAATGCCCGGCTAGACAAAGCTTTAGTTGGGATGATGTAGTTGGGGCTAGTCCTGCTTTGAGTAGGGGCTTGGAGTAGATGAACTCCTGAGGTCCCTTCCAACCCTCATTTTCTATGAGTGAATGGCACAGCCTGTCTTGAGGGAAGTAGATTACCCACTTCTATTCCCATTCAAATTTAGGTTGGTTTATGCCCAATAATTTAAGGACAGAGGGCTTGCCTGTAGCCTGCAAGCTTAGCAACATGAAGACGGTAGACTTTGGGTGCCGTGTTAATGAATTAATAGTTCAGTACCTAACACGAAAGGACTAGAGCAGATAGGGTTAGACCAGGAGATCACTAACTTGCCTGTGATTTCTCTATTTCCAGGTGTGGTGGAAACAGGCCTGTTCATCAACATGGCAGAAGCAGTTTACTTTGGAATGGAGGATGGCTCCGTCCGCATGCGTGAGAGACCGAGCCACTGACACCGGTCTCACCTTTGCCTTTGGCCAGTTGTAGGCTGCTGTCATCAGTGCCAATCTGAGATTTTGCCTTAACGAGCGACCATCATGACAGAAGAGGATGGACAGAATGTCAACCGAATCCACTGATATGATACTGAATGTCTCTCTCTCTTCTCTCTCTCTCTCTCTTTTTTTTTTTTTTAAACAAATATATTCTATTTCTATATATCTATATATTTTTACTTTACAGGAAGGTTCTTTTTAAAAAAAAAAATAATTTGAGCTAAAATTGCTTTAACACTTTTGTGTTTATTTTTGAGAAACGTTTACCAAAAAGGACACTTTTTTTACGGAACTTGAACCCATCTGGTTGCTCTTACGGTGTTGGGGGTCGGAGTGAGGCGACCACAAGTCTGTGTTATGTTGTTTGCCAAGGAGAAGAATGAAGAATGAGGCACATAATACGAGCATAGCCAGTTTGGATCTGCTGATGCCTTATTTGGAACCTGTTTGGTTCTGTGTTTTATGCCTTTTTATTTTTTTATAGCCTGGGTTTTAATAGTACAGACTGCCTAGTTACTTTCTGTGTGTGACAATCACCCCTGGGCAGAGGGAGGCCACGGTCAATGTGTCCCTTCATGCTGGGACATGTGGTACATGAACCTGTGTCTGATCCTCTGCACAGAGGTGACTTTGTTCCTCTGGGCCAAAGTCTGCTCTGTTACACTCCCGTCAATCCACGTAGCTTCCATCAATGGAAGTCTATTTGAATCAATGGAGTTGCATCAGATGGGCATCAGTGTGAACAAGGGCAAAGCTGGGAGCCTTGACCCAGTTTTTATGGAAGCATTTGAAAAATTAGCAGCGTGTCTTGCAGTCGTGGCAAATCCACTTGGTCAGGAATGAAGGCAATAAACCAGGCTTCATAGCTGTTGATTTCAGGGAAGGATAGAGCAGAACGTAATGGAAAACTGAGTCTTCCTGCCTGAACTGACTGCAAATGTAGCAGGCAAACAAGGTACTCATTTAATATATTGTATTTCATGTCTTTGCATGGTGCTGTGTCAACAATGCCATCACTTGGTTTGTTATATGTTCTGAAATAAAGAACTCTAATGCCAGGAATTTTTGCCTTTCCAAGTCATCTTTTTAAAAATAAAAATACTTAATCCATAGCAAGGTAAGTCCTCAGCTGGGATAAATCAACTTCACTAGGGCTATGACAATATGCATCAGCTGACGATCTTCCCCTGTTTGCGTAGTTTGAAGGACTTTACGTGAGACTTCATGCTACCAGTGTCACCCAGGCTGAATCCACTACTTCATTTTTGACATGGCAAAAAAAAAAAATCAAGTATGTTGAAATTTAACTAAGTGTTGGAGCCCACCTGTTTGCTTAGGTGCTCGCATGCAAAATCTGTGAAACTGAAACTTTGTATGTGCCTAAAAATGGTACATGTTAGTAAGATGGAGTTTCTTTTTTACAGAAAGGAGCTAGTTTAGTCACTATAAGCCTGCACACCCATCCTGCCCCTTCAAAAATGGTAATGCAGTTTTGTACTGAAAAAACTGGCCTGTGATAGTGTTTCCAGTAAAGTCAGGACAGTGGAATATTATTGATTCTCACAGGCCTGATTCTATAGGAACAGTTTGTAAGATAATATATTGGCATAGAAGAGGCCTGAGGTTTCAGGCTCTTTATTTGGGTTTTTTTTTTAATTTAAAATGCTGCTATGTTGAAGGAGAGAACAATAAATGCACTCTGCTTTCTAAAGGAAGGTCTTTGGGAAAGAAAATTGCTACTTTCTTTGGAGTTTGGCTAGCTTTTAAAGCAAATGGCTACTTACCCAAAATAATGAATGTTATCCTGAGTCCTTGTACTTAATCATGTGATAGACTCTAATCAAAGGAGGCAATAACAGGCCTTCATATTCATAAATACTCATATTTTTATAGTTAGGTAGGCTTGTGTAATGGTTTGTTGTAATTTATTCAGCACTTTCCTGCACTGAAAGTCTCAGTGGTATGCATTAAGGCGACTGTGTATGGGTTTTGTTGTCTGCCAGATCCCTAAACCCATTTTTAGGCCTTATTTTCCAAGACACAAAACTCAAAACCGTTGTGGTAAGTGAAAGCTGTCATTGCTCCTCTGCACATCAAGCCGCTTCCCCAAAGGCCTGGGTCTGGAATGAAGAGCTCAGCCCTTCACAACCAGGTGGGAAAATGGTCATCTTTTAATTGTCTTTGTTGTGGGAATTAAGCCTGTAATTCTTCTCCAGTCCACCCAGTAGATATACCCTCCATGCAGGCTTCAAGTTTAATTGAATTAATTGAATTGATTTACTTAAGTGTCATTTCATTAGTTTCATTAATCTAATTAATCTTTACACATACTTTTACACATTATTTAAATTTTTTTTTACACCAGTATTTTAAATTTTTTAAATTTTATTTTATTCTTCTTTTCCTTCCTATCTTTATTTTTATTTTTTTTATAACTTATCTTATTTTTTATTTTCCTATTTCTATGTCATCAAGCAAACCTTTATGTGTGTGAATCCACATTTTTTTTTTTATTTCACTCAAACAACCACCCCTCCGAACAGGGCGCTGAAATTCTCGGAGCTCTTATAATATGCGCACAAATCTGTATGCCATGAATTTCTTATCCTCTGTGTGTGTACATATATTATGTATGTATATAATCTTTGTGCACATATTGGAGTGTTGTGGTGCAATCTCCAATAGTGTGCTCCCTGCACTATCTCACAGGGGGTCCCAATCCCAGAAGACACCTGGAACCCCCCATTCTGCACCCATTCTTTCACTGTTGAGGGTCTTTTTGTCATTCATTGTTTCCCTTCCATCCCCAGACACTTTGCCACATCTCTGGGTCTGTGTTCCCATAGCCCCCCAAGCGCTGGTTTCCTCAGGCTGTCCCCCATGCTTTACCCACCAAATTCAAATCCACATACCAACCATCCAGGCTGCTCCCTGGCTAAGAAGAGACCCTGGCCGTATGACTAGACAAACCCTCTCCACCCCCCTGGGAGCAGAGAGCCACTGCATTATCACTTCCCCCCTCTCCGAACAGGGTGCTGAAATTTTGAGCACTTATAATAATGTGCACGAACTGGCACCCAATTATTTTCTTATTTCTTCACATGCATGTTGGGCATCGAGTTAATGTGACCTGTGGTAGGTAATGCATTTTAATGTTTTTGCCACATTTCACCCCCCCCATATTCACAAAGCAAAGGAAAACCTGTAGACTTCAGCCCTCTCTGGCTCCCTGGTCCCCCCGTCACTGCAGCCTGCTTCCCCCTCCCACTAGAGATAATGTGCTTATGAGACAGACAGAAGTGTTGCAACAATATTTTTTATTTTATTTATAGAAACACTCAACACTAACTGCTGAACGGTCTACCATTCAGTGCTGATTGATTGGTGGCCTACAGAGCACCCTGTCCATCCGCAGCAGCCAGAATATGTGCGGCCAGGCAGTTTTGCACAATCTAGCTCCCTGACCAGCCTTTGCATGCTGGTCATAGGGGGCCCCATGCCCTGCCTGTCCATGTCTTTGGCTGCTGCCTCCCACACTTTGTCAGACCAGGACTTGCTGAATACCTCCTTCCTGGTCTGCAAATATTGTGGAGCATGCAGGCTGCCATGATGAATGCCATAATGTATTCTGGCCCCACCTCGAGCCTGTAGTTCAGTGACCTCCACCGTGCTTTCAGATGGTCATCCAGGCAGTAACTTGTCCTCTGTATGTCTTCATGAGCCAGGCAGAAGGGGGTAAGCTATGTCCGCTATGATAAGGGGGGCATGGGAACACCCCAAATCACTGCATCAGGGACCCGGGGCACATACTGGCCTTTTTCCATCATAGCAGGCAGTGGTGAGTTTCAAAAGATGTGCATCATGCCTGCCTCCTGCCTACGCTGTATAAATGTTAGGGAACCATCCTCAGCGATCAGCTATGGCCTGGAGGATCACCGAGGCAAATCCCTTCCTGTGGGTGAACGACTGGCTCCCCTGACATGGGGATAGGACCGGGATGTGTGTGCTGTCCAATGCATTTACGTGGTTAGGGAACCCCATGGCCTTGAAGCCTTCAACAACTTCCCCGGGGTCATGGGGTCAGATGACGCTGTTTGCCACAGTGTCCTGCAGCAGCTAGCATGCTTCACATATCTTCACCCTGGCCGTGAAGGGAGCCATGCCGAACTGGTTCCTGATGAAGCGGAGGCTAGGGGGGGCGACCAATTGCATGATGGCTATGGCGCACTCTCTTCTCTGGTGTGATGGGGTGATGTATAATAGTGTCCTGGTGTTCAGTGTGCAGTGACAGCAGTAAGACTGTGCACAAATGTGTCCCTGCATTATAACAGCTATGCTGCTTACATTTCAGCTCCTACACAGCTCAGGTTCCTGTAACCACCCCTCCTGTAAAAACTTGTGGAGTCCGATGACTCCAGAAACCCATGATCTGTCCAGGGCTGCAGATAATAGCGCTTAGTGGAACAATGACTAGACCTGCCATGAAGTGCCACCCCAGCAAGCACCTCCAATCTGGCAAAGGCTGTGGAAGAAAGGTGGGTGTGAGGTCACCAGGCTCTTTTTGAATAAATCCCATTAGCACGTTCAGTAAATCTTGTGTGCAGATAAGAAGTGGTTGGCCCAAAATGGCTGAGAAAGGATGCCTGGCTGCGGGTGGTAGCAGGCCCTGAGTGGCTGCAAACAAGTGCCCATCTGCTTTGGCCACCGATGTGCCTCCCTGCCCTGTACCTCCCTGCACTGCCCGCTAACTCCCATGGTCTTTAAAACACTGTCCTACGCCGCCCCCACCCCCTCTTCACCTCACAGCCCAGCCTAATCGCAGCTGCCAGTTCAGGAGACAGGTGACTTAAAGGGTCACTGGGGTTTCACGTCTCAGGTGTGGAGGTTGAGCTCCGCAGGCTATCCTCCTCTTCAGAAACAGCAGGTGACATGACTAGGACCCTGCTGCAGCTTTCTCCACTGGAGCCCCCGTGAGTCACAGCAGTGGTTGGCAATGTCTCAGCAAGAGAGGATGCCCTGGAGACCTCTCTGTCCCTGTGCATTCATGGTGATCCAGTACCTTCATTTGCAGCTGGAAGTGTCTGTAATGGGCCACGCCATGCAGTGGGGTGCCCTGCTGCTGTGCTCTGGTGACATCCCTGCAGAAAGCAGTCCGCAGCATCTTTGCCTTGACGTGACACTGGACCGCCGTCCTGTTGTGCCCCTGATCACCCATTCTCCTGGCAACATCAAGGTAGATGTGCCAGTTGGCTGCAGACGAGCTGGTGCGCGACTTCAGGATCCCCAAACACCCGCACCAGGCTCTTTGTTTCTGCAAAGGTCCAATTGGTCCTAGACCTACATGCCCTGGTCTGCTCCATTCTCACACCATCAGACATCTCAGATCAATAAGGGGTACCTTGAGGAGCCGTTCACTCAATTTATAAGTCTTGAGGTGACAGGGCCAAGGGAAATTCACCCTCCTGCCACCCTGTTGTTGCTGGGCGAAGTTTGGACATTGGACATGCTGGTGCCAGGCAGGGTCAAGGCAGGTAGGAGGGCTCCGCACCAATGGCAAATTTGTTTCTTATGGGCATACTTGTTCTGGACATCTTATTAGCCCTGCTAGGTCTTTTGGCCCTGTGTATGCCATGGCACAGTAGCAGGCTACCCAATGAGCCCTGTACTGAGAGTGCCACAGCCACCATTTGCCCTGGGCACCCCCAGGCTCCCTGTTGAGGCATGGCACAACAGCAGGCTACCCAGTGACCCATGTGTCAAGACCCTGCTCCCAGCAGGACATGGTCTGAACTGCTCAGCAGTTCAGACATAGCCGGTGGGGCCATAAATGCTGGCAAAAGTCACCCGCTATTCTAAAGTGGGTGCGCTTAATGGTCATGCGGGCTCACAGTACTTCTCTTAAGTTTAAGTAAAACTGGTGAGCAAATTAACGGCATTAAGGAGATAATTATCTTGCAGCAAGCTGGGATTTTTAGAGGTGCAGGCTGGATGGGAGCAGGGGTTCCTCACAGGGGTTGCTGGGCAAAGTCTGGGGATTTTTGCAGGGCATACAGGAGCTATGCTTTCCGACTGTTGCAAGTTTTGGCGCCAGTCAGTGGGGTTCACCAGGGCTCTCTCCTGGTGTCTTAAACATTCATTACACAGAAATACCTGCTAATTGTAGTGACACTAGATGGACAAGTGGCTCACTACACAAACATTGTAGCGACACCTGATGAACAAAGGGGCTCACCACACGGTATTCAGTGAATTAACATGTACACGTGACGGATTAATGGCTGCACTGATCCAAGTTGTGTCATCACAAACTAAACTACATGAGGATGGGGATTAGTTTATGATGATGCAGAATCCTTTAAATCACCAAAAGCTCGCATACAATTTTCGTCACACGTACAAACGTCCTAAAAGTTTCTTTCCTGTTGTCCTTCCAGTTCACCCATCTGGCTGTACAGCATCCCAGACTTCTGTGGTCCATAGCTCTGGTACAGCCTGCCAGGGGAGTTGGAGTTGATGGTTCTTCCCAGCCTTACAGAAGTGCGAGGATAAATACGTTAGCAAGTGCAAGGTGTTGGGACAGTACGATTATGGGGGCTGCATAAGTGTCCCAGACAAAGCAACAGCTTTAGTTGAACTCAGGATCTTAGCACAACTTGTCTTGGCCATCAGCTCTCCCACCGTGATACCCCAGTCCCATCGTGTTGGCTGCCAACTAGTTTGATCAGGCGACCACTGCTTTCTAGGATCCATCCAAGTGCACCTTGCAAAGTAATGTTCAAGAGTTGCTAAAACTGATGTGTGTGACTGAGCATCCTTTCTTGGTGGGTGAAGCTTGTGCTGCAGAGTTGCAACAACAGGCTATCTCCTGTGCTGCAGGGGCTTGGACTTCCATGCAGAGCACATCCTTCTCCCTGAGGGCACAGGTGGCTGGGGAGTGACGGGATAAGCATAGCGGCTCAAGGTGACCTCTTGCTTAGCCCTATGTAGCATTACCACTGTTTGGACATGCACTTTGCTAGCGGCAGCACAGCTGAAAACTGCTGTTGATGCTGGAGTGAAATCTGGATAAATTGTCCCAGCAGGAAGATGCTGCGTGAGCTTGGCTTGCAATATAAGTGACCAGAGCTGTGTTCCAAAGGGTTTCACACTCCTTCCCTCAGGGTGGGGAAGCAGCAGCCTCAGGTCTGTCACCTGAATGGGAATATATACCAAGCAGATCCCTTGCCTTGGGTGGAATTGTTCGAATTTTGTGCCAGTGGAACCAAGGTCAAATTTGTCATGTCCTGTCCATCAACAGGTCCCTTTCAATCACTGCCTGTTTTCACAGAGGCCATCAGGGGGTGCTCCAGAATAGCGTATCTTGGCCACTCAAGGCTGCCCACGCAGCCCTTATCTTCCCGTGCTTGAAGAATGGGAGTCGGTGACTTGAATCTTTACCCTAGATCCCTCTATGAACCTTATCCTAGCTTCCTGCTCCCACACTGCTGCTTGGCTCCGTCTCTGTCTAGGGGGAAAGAGGAGGAAGCAGCTAGCACTTCGACGTGTGCGTGGCGTTACTGAAAATTGATGCATGTGTGAAATCAAAACCAGCACCTGGGAAGATCTGACTTTTTCTATCTCCCTTTGCATTACTAAGTTGTTAACTCTTTCCAATACCATGACCCAGTTTTTGTGGTAGCAGAAAGTGCTGTTTTGCCATCTTTTAGACAAGGGTGAGGGTTAGCTACGCCGACCTGAACTCAGCAAAGATGAATCAGCTTTTGATGCCTACAACGATCTGTCTAGCTGATGTCAAGGTCAGTCCCAAACTCCTGTGTAGGCTCTAGCTGCAGGGCCGATCTTAAAAGGTAATTATTAAACACACGAGAGTTACACTTCAAGTATGATCATTCATTATAAATAGTGTAACTTCTGGATCTAAGGAGGGTTCATCTTTAACCACCAAGTAACATCTTCCACAATTAACTTCTCCCAGTCGTTTTGGACTTCTGGCTTATCACCTTTCATTCTGGAAGTCAAATCCTGATTTTAACAGCTTGGTCAACTTGGAATATAGGATTTGCTGTTGTCTGTCAGTCTTCTTTAAACCTCTTTGAGAAATGGAGCTGCTGTTTCTCTTCCAGGCTACTCTATTAAAGCATAAAACACTGAACACATTATTAGAAGAAAGTGGGTATTGTGAAAAATTGCAAAATGTCAATCCAAATAATGAAGCAAGGAATGGATGTATATAATAGATACATAACATATATTTGGGATTTTCTAACATTGTGCATATAGTATGATTCAGGATTTTCTGGTCCATTAGGTTCTTATTACCTGATGTTTACCACAGTGAGCAAGTATAACCCTCCTCCTGCACATTAACTCTGGGTAACTTTTTTTAATCTCGTGCATAACATAACAAGTGACGGGTGTATAATTAGCATCAAATCACAAATTAACTTTGCTTCGGAGTAAACACAAACAATACAAGAAAGGTCAATAGTGATACTCAAATTAGCAATCGAGAAAAATAAAATAAAACACCTGTTCCTGCAAAATAAATTAAATTCAGCGAAGTGCAATGAGTTAGCCTTAATCAAAGACATAAATTAATCCGATCAACATTAGTTACATCATTTGACTTAATTAAAACAGAGCAAAAATCTTGATAAAATAAAGCAACAACCCAGTAAGCCAAAGCATGTATGTTGAAATGTATTTCACTATATCTTATGTGATCTTTCAATTTTAGAGTTCATTTTTATTATCTCATAGTGCCTTTGAAAACATAAAAAGAAAGGAAATAACCGAACAGACTGCAGTGATTATGTTTAGTTGGCACATCATATAATTTCATTAACTAAAATGATTAGAAGAAAATCAGAACAACTTAGTCACTTGCTGAAAAAAAACCTTGCCTCAGAGAAGTATCTTCAATCGGTATTATTGAAAACGTGAGGTCTGATCCAACTCCAATGTGGGGGCTGTGCAAGCCTTTCCAGTGACTTTAATAGGAGTAGGATCAGAGTCATATCAATGGTCAAATTCTACTCAGTAAATCTTGGTAAAGCTAAAGGAACTACATACAGCATTGACCCCCAAAGGCAACTGGTAGTGAAATCAGTAATGTTATTCCAGACTTTTGCTGGGTTCTCCAGAGAAAATATTAACCCCAGCATGTAAAGAAGTCTGCAAAGGAGCTAACATTTCAAAATTGTAAGTGATTTTGAGAGAAATGAAATCAAATCTTCATTTTCAAGGCAATTGTTTTCACATTTATTTAGCATCATGCTGCTGAATTCTCTAGGGTTTCTGTGCTTTCCTGCTTCACATGCTGTGTCTGTGCAAAGGGAATCGCCATGTGCCCTGTAGAATGAAAGAAGAATCTGTATTTGGACGTTGAATAAAATGATTTGTGTTGCACAACACGATATCGGGAATCTGGTGATTGAATAGTTCATTCGGCATATGCAGATAAAAGATTATAAATTGAGAGCCCCTGCCAAAAACTTCTGTTTAATGTACATTCTTTTCTTTAATGCAGATTAGAAATAACTTGTCACTGTTTTGTGCATAAAACTACAGCATCTTTCATAAATCTTCCCTAAGGCCTGAATCAAGGACCACTGAAGTGAATGGGAGTCTTGCTATTAACTTCAATGGACTTTGGATTTGCTCTTTCAATCCAGCAAGATCAGATCTGTTCATAAGCAGCCACTGCTTGATGATAACATTTCACTGGTAACTTCTTACAGACCTCTCCTATCCAACATCTGTTATCTCAGGACATGAACTTGTAATAAATTCTAAATTCATGTAAAGTCCCTGCTGGGTTTTTTTTTTTGGACCAGTCTGTGTAACTTCAGTTCCAATGTGAAATAATTAGAAAAGATTTAATGTGCTTACAATTCAGTTGCATTTTCTTTGTATGTCTGCAACTGCAGACACAGTAAACTTCCTTAATTACGCTTACAACCATGCATCAACATTTTCAGTATGCCAAAGTCAATTTAATAAACTAAGCATTGTGCTAATCAGTGTCTCCTTGGGCAGCTTTGACTATAAGTCAGATTAAGTTATTACTTTTTTATTAAAAAGAATATAAAATAGATTATAAAATATTTCCTTTGCAATAATGTTAGATACGTTTTTAAAATGTTATTTTCACACAAATCTTGTCAATTGCAAACTTTTGCAGCTTGCGTCTCAGTTCCAGGATTCAAGACATAAAGTGGAAATCTTGGAGCAAGAGAAGAGTGACTAGTAATTGTGGTTCTTTCTAGCAGGAAACAGCTTCAAGGGTCTTGAGGACAGTGGTCAGCACTTTCTTAATTGTGATTGTATGAAACAGTTTCTAATGCAGCTAAAAGAATTTTAGCTATCTAAATGCCCCATACTTTAACACCCAGATTTAGCTTTTCACATCTATACCAGGAATCCAGTTAGTCACCATATAAGCACAAAGTGCATTTTGGGGTTAAATCCTGCTAAAAAATATTCAGTCATATTTAGAATGAATTTGCTGAGTACAGTGTCACAATATCTGAATTGTGTCCTTTGTAAGCATTGCCTTGAATTTAAAACATGACTTTGTGGGAACCTCCCAATGCTAAAATATGTTCTTATAATAGCAAATAGCTAAACAAGGATTTGCTAAGATCTTTTCTGCTTACAACGACATAATTCAAGCTGGTTCCAATCATCTCAACCAAGGCCATAAGGGAGCCCTTAAAAAATATAAACCACAAGTGAAACTTTAATTCTTCCCAATCATTTTCAAAGCTTAAATTTTAAGAGCACATAGCTGGTTTCCTTTTCACACTAGCTCTGTGTAAGCAATAATTGATACAAATCAGAAGTAATAGTAATCAGTACATTTCAGCCCGGACTGAACATGTTTCTCTGTAACAAATTAATTTTAGAAGCCCTTCTATGTATTTCTATAGATTAAACAGTCCAGTTTTCAAGTGGATTAGTTGCTACTTTTTCCCAATCTCACTTCTGTGTGAAATTAGTCTGTCCTGCTTTTAATCGTTATGAATGGAGTTTTTTTGTTACTGTTATTTTCTTTGTAACTAATTCTTGAACTATCTACTTCTTTACAGCACTGAATAATGTTGGATGTTTTTAAATCTACAGAATAACATTTCTCTTTCAATTATTCATCCTCAGAATTATTGATATATGCAGTAACTCTGATATATCTACATTGTACACGTCAGCATAAGCAGCCACCAAGTAGGAAAGAAATCATATTACTTCAAAGGTCTTTTTTGGTAGAAGATGTTCACTGTAAATCTTCCAGTTCCCTTCTCGGAAACTCTATTTTTAATTCCCTTTTCATTTTTAAACATACTGTAGCTAAAATATTGAGAGATACTGTATAAAACTGAATTTTCTTGTTACTTTTTACAGTAAGTGCCACACTTTAGTGATTTCATTAAAAAAAAAGTCTAAAAAGAAATGGAGAAATTCTTTCTGGATGAATAACCATTGGTTTCATTGGGGTACACAAAATATGAATACAGTTGAGAAGGTTTAGATGAAACTTAAGAAGAAGCACATTTAGAGGGATATGCATTGATGGACATTGAGGATAGTTGATCTAAAATCAAAATACGTTGGTTCTAAATCTCAAAATGAATGTAAAACCAAAATCTATTTTCTGGTTCTGCAAAATGACTGAAGAGCAGTCAAACTGTTTTGAACACCTCTATATCACACACAGGACAAGGATTTAAGTAGTCTTAAAGCTTGTAGCTTATCTGTTTCATTTTGTTTGCAAGATAAGCAAGTGTCCAAAATTGTCTTGGTTTTATGTTCCCTGAAGGGAATGATACTCATGACATGAAATAAAGTCTAGTAAGGCTCATCTGTGGGAACAAAGACTTGGTTTTACTTACTGCTGTTCTGTTAGTATGTGATCATTTTTAATGTGTAAAACTGAAGCAGTTACAATGCCTTCATATTTTATTTATATTTCCCCCTCCCTGTTAGGTTTTGTTCATTATTAAGATGTATTGTACATGCAGTACAGGGGATAAAGGGACTGGCAGATGCCAATTTACTTTAATGGGTTTGGGTCAAGCCCTACATTCGGCATGTTTGGTGGTTATGCTGCTAAGCCACGTCAGAGAAAGCATTCAGGCTGCAGTTACAATTGTTGAGCAACTAGTTTAGAAAGACAGTATATGAGGGGGGTCTGATTCTGCTCGGAGTTATACTGGTGGATACCTCATATGATTTCACTAACTTAAGGTTTCTGAAGGTCAGAGCAGAACATTAGATCATGTAGTTGGGTCTTCTGTTTGACAGACTAAAGAATCCCATCTGGTTAATTCTTGTACAAAGTGTAATGCAGTAATTTATGCTTGACTAAAGCATATCTTGCAGTCTTGATTGGAAGACATCAGGAGAGGGCAAATCCCTCACTTCCTTTGGTAGTTGGCTCCAGATATTGTTACAATTGAGATAATAGTGCTAATAGGATTTATTAAAATTGGATGTATTAAAACATTGCCTTTTTATCTGTAGCTGGTGGGAAGATTCCTATTCAAAATCCAGAATCCCCTTTTCTGTCTACAGCTTATAGGCTTTATGCAGTCCATTGTCCAAGCTTATAGACATTATGCAGTCCATTGTGATCTTTTTGCAAAGTAGTGATATTATTAAATGTGAAGTCTTGTGAAACTGTCATTTCTGAGCAAGGTATAAACTACAGCTTATTCTTGCAGTGTGCTGCCCTCTTAATTGTGCTTTTCTGCTTAGCATTTCAATAGCGGATGCATTACCTCTCACTGAGCCTCAAAAATGTAAAAAAGTTAGTAATGACCAAGAGCTGTCACGGCTGTTGGGTGAAATGATTTGGTGGTCTCAGCTTAATCTATGGTAGTAGATAGGTCTTTGAACCATTAACCCAATTGCTGCAAATGGCATGAACTAAGCCACCAGAGAGGGCATGGAGGACATCTAAGAGATGACTCCCCCAGATCATGGCTGAAACAGAGTGGTATATAACTGTGGAGAAACTGGTGTTACTCAGACTTGTTCTGTGGATAAGGCAATTTTCACAGCATTACTTTGGGAACCACATGATAGTGCTCTAGGATAGTGTCAGCATATTTTATCTAATTCTTTATTCCATGTGTTGTATCAAAGTCTTTGTACTGATCTCTTTGCTAAAAGATCCACTTACATTTGACCCCCCAAATCACTTGCAGTCTTATCTCCAATTCACATGTGTGCATCACAGCTACACCGTGGGGTCATGACGTTTCCTGAAAGCTCCTCTTCCTTCTTGCTTGAGAACTCAAGCAATACGTCCCTTTAATATGATCATGTTTTTGAGACCTTCACTGAATGTTTTGCTAAGGGTCATTCCATTTTAGTGTGTTTTGATACAAGTTTTCTGTCTGTATTCATGCTTTTAAAGCACTAAGTCACTTCAATGGCTAAGCACTAACTCAGCTACTCTACTTACAGCATGGGGTCAGGATTAGCTAGCCGGCAACTCGCATTTTGGGGTTCCACTTACAGCTACACCATTGGCTCGCTACATGACCCTAAGCAAGTTATCTGGGCCACTGTTTCCAAATGTGTGTGATTACCCTAAGGCACCTAAAGATATATTAAAGCATCTGAATAAGGGGGCTGATTTGCAGAGGTGCTGAGCTGAGAGTAACTAGAAACTGAAACTTTTGACTATATGGATTTAGATAGATGTCTAACTATAGGCAGGCAAGGTTCTTTGAGTAACTATAGGCAGCCAAATTGGCAACTTAGCTCAAACCTCTGGGTCCATCTATCTATTGTTATACCCATGAGAGTCTTTCACCGGAGTGTTGTGAGGCATACTCAGTTGTAAAGAGCTTTGAGGTATTCATCTAGAAAGAAGAAATAAGTCTTATTACTAGTTCATAGACTGGATTGTAGGCAACCACATCATTTAAACATGACCATCAACATGTGGGATAGTTTAACTCCCATGCTAGGCCCTTGTGTGGATCTGTTCATGCAAAATGTGGGAGTCAGCTGCTTTGGCCTTCAGCTGCATTGATTTCTCCTCTCACCTCTCTGCTGTAGAAATTCCCTCTGGGGGGCTGTCTTGGGCAGGGGGTAGCTGACAATGCATTTCTGTTAGGACTATGCCACTAAATTGCTGGAACCAAGTGTTGTAAAGAGCTTCTGTGTGGGTACAAAGTCTTTTATTGCATAAACCCCCAACCCTGTTGTGGGTTTGTGGAATTTAAGCAGATAAATGCCTGTTTCTTTTCCAGGATGTCAGAGCTAATGTGTTTCATTATTGACCAACCACTCCTCAGATACCCTCCTTTATAATGATCTGGAGGGAACTGCTCTGTGGAACTCTTAACAGGTTTGGGTTTCCTGTGGATTTTTCCTCAGGCCATAGTTAATACAGTTTCTCCTCATAACAGCAGTGAAAACATGGCATACAGCTTATACCATGGGTTGTACAAGCCCACCAGTGACCCTGGGTTGATGCTGGCCTGTGCTATAATCCATGGTAGGGCTTCTTCACCAGCTAGATTACAGCTACTGTGTGTTTGTCAACCCATGCTGCAACCACCGCATTCGTTTTCTCTTGAGGCTTAGCCTCAGAGACTAAACCGGGATCTTCAATGGATGAATCAAGCAGAACAAAGGCTAATCTCTTTCCATTAGCCTCCCAATGGTTCCAGCAGTGAATGCAGACGCTAGACTATAATTTCCAAGTAACTCAACTGAAACCAATGGAGTTTCTTTGGACTTGTGCCGGTGTTAGAGTGCTATCTTCCCTTTCTCACATGACAAAGGTAATCTGTATTTGCCCGTGGTGTTTGCAAAAACATTGGGTGCTGTAGGCATTGCAGTCTCTTTCCTTCCCTTAGATTAGGCTATCGATTGGTACTTGAGCTACATTTTCCAACTTGGCTCTTGAAAGGGAATAAGTGATGGATTACACTGCCTGGCACTGGCGGAGACTATCTATCTATCTATCTATCTATCTATCTATATGCCATATATATATGAGATATATATATAATGGAATGACACAAGCACTATTGCCTGTAATTTGGAGCTTAAGGATGATACTAGGGGAAGATCTGGGAAACAATTCTCTCTATTAGCACTTGTAAATAGATGTAAGAAGGCAGAGCATCATTCACATTGTAGTTATGACCAGTAAATGGTTTGGAAATATAGTTAAAAAAGCTGCATGGCCCGGCACTAATGAAAGCATAATTTAGCTCATATTACTTGTGTTTAAGGAAGCCATGCTACTATTTGAGGGTAAAATATATATTTTTTCAATATTGTCTTGTTTTCAGTGTCATGTGGTAAGACTAGTCAACCTTGCCCTACTTTAGCTGTATCTCTTGGGTATCTGGGAGACTCTGGGGACAATCTTGTAGCACAGAGTTTATTATTCACCTTCTAAGGTTTGTTTTTGCAATCTGAATATAAATAGGTGTTTTTGATTCAATAAGTCCCTCTGAGTCTTGGTTTATCTTCTTATCTGAGAGTGATTACTGATCAATTAAAGCATCTTTCAGGTCTGTCTGGCCCAATCTCCCTCCCACATTGAAGGATGGCTGAATTCTGGGCCCAGTGAAATCTTGGCCCTGCTCAAGTTGATGCTTTGCCATTGACTCGAGTGGGGCCAAGATTTCACCTCGTGCGTTTATACTCAGGTGCCGTTGGAGCAATTTCCAATCCATGCCCTGTCCCATTCTTTCCCCATTAGGTTGTAAAGTATTAATACAGATATTGTAAAGACTGAACTTTAGCCTCCCTGGCTTATTGAGCTCTGGGGCTTGGTTTCCAAGGCCGATTGCCACGTCTGCATTAAACTAGCAATGCCAGGAAGCTGAATCTCGGTAGTTCAGCTGCAGTCTTTCACCCTGCTCAGATGGAAACTATTACTGGAGACTAGCGTAGAAGACATGTTTGCTACTTGAGATGCCTGCAGGTGCAGGGCAGGTTCTGGTTTCAGTTCCTCAAAAATGGAGCATGGACTGATACTGTTGCCTGGGCAATAACTATCTTGGTCAATGGGGCTCTCCCTTTAAAGTGCTAGTTGCTTTTTATAGCTTTTAAAACAAGTCAGCATGAAACTTTCAACAACAGAAAGTGCCATCAGTTAGAAAACACCGTTAGAAAAAAAGTTTCTTTACTCTCAGTACCATACAGCTGGAAGGTGCCAGCAGCATTTGGCCACGTATTATAATTGAAATCTTATTGAATACTACCCTAAAACCTTCCTATTTTATTTATCTGGTTGGATAATACCCACCTTGTTATACTACTCACTTAACTTTGAGTTCCTGTAAAAATAGATCTGGCTTTGTAGCAGGCCATATGGGCACGTTTGAGGTGCCACAAATGTATCGTTCATTTTCCAGGGGGAAACATGTAGGTTTTAAATATCTCTATTTCTGCAAATGGTGTTTCATCACAGCCTTTCTTGTGCCTGGCTTTTTAGAACTATGTTTCCCCTTTAATCACCACTGGGACAGATTCTGACACATTTACAGTAAGTTTTTGCATTATTCTGTAAGTGGTCCCATTTCATCACTGATGCAATGTGAAAAAGTCTATCTGAGTTTGGCCCATAGAAATTGGAGTTGGAAAGGTTTATCAGGATATTGTTCCTATTCCTCTGACCCTGTAAGGTATTTCCCAGTGCTTTTCCCCGGATGCATTTAAAGTTTTGCCCACTCCAATTTTGTCCGGCTTTTTATAGACAGTGTGTATTCCACAAGCTGGTAGATTTTACTCTTGGATTATTGTCCAGCTTAAAATTTCTCGTGGAAAAGACTAAACTACTTATGTGCTCTAAACAAAATTCCTGAGACAAGTTTGCAATTCAGCAGAAAAAAAAGTCTCTTTAGACTCCTCATTGGAAAGGACTCTGACCCCATCATGATTTTGTCTCCCTTTGATTTAAAGAGTGAGCCTTTTCCTTATTTTTTCTTTTATTTTCTCTAAGCTATTGCTGAAGGCTCCTGACAGCCTGTTGGCTAAATGATATGATTAAGGAGGATTACTTAATAATGGGATACAAATCCACATGACGGCCATCTAGTGAACTTGGGATGTGCACGGATGACAATGGGACTGAGGAATATGAATGCAAATTAAGAAGGGGAAGGTTTGAAGAGGACATTTGGAACAACTTCAACTCTCATTGTCTTTCAAAGGGGCTTGGGGTGCTCGTTACCTCTGAAAGTCAGGCTGCTTTTATTGAGGTGCCTAAATAAGGACTTAGGAGCTTATCTGAGGTATCTCATTTGGAATATTTTGGTTGGTCAAGTAATGCCCATGACTTCTGGGGGGCCTTGGACTCTGGCTATCGCTGCATTCAGATGCTGAAAAAGGGGAATTGCGCTCATTGGACTAATGGTTATTTATGCCCCAACTTTCTGATTGAATATTCTTCAACAACAATAAAAAAGCAACACAAAAAACTAATTAATTTACCAATTAACTAACTAACTAAATACTCCCCACCCTGCAAGACCCTTTAATTTGCCCAGCTTTACAGAAGCTATTAAGACATTACTTGGGAGAGAGACTTTATTGTTCAGTAGTTCTGTGGAACATAGCTGCTTTTCCAACAGGAATTTATATTGGTTTGCATTTAGCAAGAGCAATGCAGGCTCCTGGATTAATACTTCCTGTTTTGACGAATAACTTCTGTTTGTAGTGGAGATATTCATGTTTATTTACCAGGCTGACTGACTTTTTTTCGCTCTAGTTATCATGACACTGGGTGATTTTTTGACTTGTAGTTATAGAAGCAAAGAATCATAGAAATCAGGGCTGGAAGGGGCCTCAGGAGGTCATTTAGTCCCCCCCCCTGCCCAAGGCAGGATCAGCCCTATATCTACAGTCCTAAGCAAGCATTTGTCTAAGCTATTCCTAAAAACTTTGAGAAGAACACTCTCATGCATCTACCAGACACAATACCTGAAACATCAAATACATCTTAACTTGGGCCAGGTAAAGCAAGGGGGTAAGGGTCAACATCCTAGCATGGTAAGGACAGTCACAAAAGTTTCTTGAAAGAAGACAGAGAGAAAGAAGAGGAGAACTAGGCATGCTGAGTGTTGGCAGTTCTCAAGATCATCGTAACTCACTTTTATAAGGACATATCTAAAGCTCACTCAAGTTGACTGAAAGACAAGGATCAAGGTCATATAACACGTTTCGACATCAGATCTAGCCAGTGCTTTTGAGAGCAAGGTCAGTATTATTATCCTCACTTTAGAGATAAGGAAACTGGAACAGAGAAAGAGGGCACCTGGACCCTGAAAGACAGAGACACATCTTTTGATTCCTCATCTATAGCCTTATTAACAAGTCTATGTGGACCCCCAATGTGAAGATCTTTGTAAAGTATTGTTATTGCTGACTTCAGAGTAGCTCTCTGGAGAAATGCATTTTTTCATGGCATTCAACCCAGCATCTCTTACTAGTACCAAAATTCACTGAAAATCTCTCTTCAGCATGTCATTTTGGACCAGGAAAATGGCATCTGGTGATTTTTCAAGGGTAAATGTCAGCCATGTAGCTAGTTAGAGGCAGTGAAAGGAAACACACTTGTTGCTATATTCTAAAAGTCTATATTGTGTGCCACAGGAGTTCCCTTTGGAAATGCATATAGAAATTGTAAAAGGGCTACTTTTATTCAACCTCTGGTTAGGTTCCATGCTATAGAGTTCCACCTGAAACCACTGAAGTTCAAATAATTTATCTGGCTTTGGGCTTGTGCAGACTTCCACTATGTCTCATCCACAGGAGTCTATGGAAACATGAATTGTTTATGCTCTTAGGGTCATAGGAGAGCTGGGCTGGAGGGGACCGCATGAGGCATGGTTATCAATGACTGTACCGGGGTAGGCAACCCCTGGCACAGGTACCAGAGCATGGCACACAGAGGCATTTTACTTGGCATGTGCACTTCAGGGCCAGGGCTGTGCTGATACAACAAGGATTGGGCCCCTCGTAGCTCCCTTGCTGTCTGCCCCTGGCACACCAACATCTTACAAGTCGAGGTTCTGGGTGTTTTTGGCACTCTGCCCAAAAATGTTGCTGACCCGTGGGCTATGCTATCCCAGCCAAGTACCTGTCGAACTTATTCTTGATAATTCCCCGGGTGGAGATTCTGCAGTCTCTCCAAGCAGCCTATTCCAATTCTTGACCACCCAGAAGAACCACCGGGAAGTTCTTCCCAATTTCCAACCTACATTGCCTCTGATACAGTTTGAAGCCACTGCTCCTAGTTGTGTTCCCTGCAGCCACAGAAAATTAATCATTTTTGTGGTTCTCTGCTGGATTCTTTCCAATCTATTTATAATTTTTTCAATCTTTCCAGTGTCCTGCTTCTATAAAAGGTTATTAATATACACTTTAAGAATATATTAATACTCCATCCCCCACTACAGAGACAGACAAAACCCCCACAGCCCATTCCCATCTGACCACGGAGTAAAATTCTTTCCTGGCCCCAAATAAGGTGATTGATCTGACCCTGAGCAGAGGGGCAAGACCCTCTAACCAAGAAGCCCTGGCTTTAAGTCCCAGGGTTGGATCATTGGTACACCCCAATCAAAATCCCCAAAGGAATCACTGCCTTCATCTGCATTCCTGTTGATACAACCCAGGATGCGGCAGCTTTTTTTTCGCAGCACTTTTGATTCATGTAGCTCACTGTACCTCCCACATTCAGTACTGAAGCCTAGCCAGTCATTCCTCAGTCTGTATTTGTGCGTACAATTATTCCATCCTAAGTGCAGGACTTTGCACTTATACTCTCATTTTAAGCGAAACAAATCTATGACTACTCTCTAAGCAGAATAAAAGTGAATGTGATTTATACCTTGTGATTTTCTCCCTGGGATCAGGGGAATGAATGAGGTACAATGCTAACCCTGTTTATGTTAATGGCAGAGCTCTTAAGACTACAGTGGGGAAGGATCTCATGATGCCTAAGCATGGGCACATCTTAATAAATAGATCCATGACAAATCAGCAGATCCCCTGCATTCATAATTGGAGATGGCTTTCATTTTGTGTCTAATCTAGTCTCTCATGCACCTGCCACTGTGACATTTACTTATCCAGGGAGTGAAACAACCAGAAGGAAGTGTTTTTTTCACACATGTGATTATCTTGTGGAACTCATTGCCACAAGATGTTGTGCTGATTTAATCCGGTTCGAGAGGGGATTGGATAAATTTATGCAGGATAGCTTTAGCAGTGGGTAGTAAACATGATCATATGTAATAGGGGGACAACCTCAAAATTAAGACTTTTTAGGCTTTGAATGCTGGAAGCTGTAGGGGGAAGGAGCAGGGGATAGATCAGTCAGGACAGGCTCTGCATAAATATCCTTGTCCTTCATAACCACTCTTTGCTACCATGGGAGAGAGAGGTGTATCTGCCCAGAGAAGCACAGGCCTAGGCCCACCACTGAGAGAGGCAGGGTGCTGGGATAAAAGGACCTTTGGTCTGACCCAGTCTGGAACTTCTTGGGTGCCTATACATGTACATCGAGGCTGCTCTGATGCGCTGTAATTACAATGCGTCAGATTAATTGAGTCTGTTGGAGCGTGGCGATTATCGCACTTTAGTAGACTCCAGCATCACAAATGTCAGCATCCCTGCGCTGAAAAATGGTGGCAGGGGTGCTTTTACTAAAGCTCGTTCCATGCCTCCCACCTCCCAGAGCATGTGTATAAACACCCCCTATGTTTTTATACCTATGTAAAGATCTCCAGACCGTGTAATGTTGCTGAGGGAAGGGTATGGGTGGAATGGCTGTGCAGAAGAGTTTCTGTAACTCCTCTATTCTGCTAGCTGTGAATAGGACAGGGCTCATTTTAGGAGGCTGGGACTGGAATCCACAACTGTGTGGTGCTAATGATCCAAAGACCCCCCAGAGAAAGGATGGAATTGCAACAGTAAGGAGCACCTAAAGAGACTGCTGTACTCGTTCTGCATGTTGGAGGAACAAGAGGGCTTTTGATTGTGTAGTGCGAGGGAGAGACACCCACAGCCATCATGCAGGTTGTAATCTGGCCTCCCACAGCACCATCCAACCTTTATGACTGTCCCTGAGGACAGCCTTCAAGTCCTCTCTAGTGGCTGCGAAGGACCAGCACTCTGTGATCGCTCTGCAGATCGTATCCTAGTGTCCGATTGCTTGGGTTTGGTTTGGAAAGGAGTGACCTTAATTTTCTTTAGTTGATGCAACGGCAAAAATAATAATGGTTTGGCTTGATGCTCTGGTCCTGCATCACTGATGTCAATAGGATTTTTGCCATAACAAGTATAGATCCCAAATGAGCAGTGATTGTGAGAACATGGACTCCGGGATTTAGAGAAATGAGTTCTATAGCTGACTCTGTGCCAGCTTGCTCTGAGACCTTGGGCAGGGAGTCTTAACTGGTATCCTCCTGTTCTTACCAGTAGGCAACACTACAAATATCCACAGCTGTTTGTTTCTTTGCACTTCACTGATTACAGCCCAATATATTGCAAATCTGTTTTGCAGAGGTGAACCAATGAAGCACGTTACAGGCTGTGGTCCTTGATAATAAAGCATTATAGGTAAGGGAGATCATTTGCTATTTAATTTTACATGGAAATCCAGAGGAATTACTCCACTAAATTCATCATGTTCCACCTCTGTACCTGCAGGTCCTTTGGAAGATGGGTTCATACAAGCTAGCCATGGGTAAGAAGTCCTGACATGAGCAGAGGCATGAATTTGCAAATATTGGCTGGGTTGGATATTAGTGCTTGGCCTCAGATCCTGGTTCTGGGAATCACATAATAATATCCTAGCTCCAGCCCACCATTATGAGCATGAAGTCTCCTTAGGTGTGGGTGCAATGGCCCTATAAGATGGTGATGGTATAAGGGGTATATTTTTGCAAGGTGCAGGTCTCTAGCTTGCCTTAAACCAGCCAGGTAGTCAGGAATGCACAAGGCCTCCAGGGATGCTTGGGATCCTCAGGACTTCTCTGTTGGTTTGGTGACATCCCTTGAGCTCTTCTTCTGCTCCAATGGGAGGTAGAGGAGGACATGACCCAAATATCACCACCTGAAGTCTGTAGAGTTTTCTGCTTATCACCCAAATAAAGTATTTTTCAAGGATAGGTACAACCTGTTTTGCAAAGCTTTCTATGGAGCCCCATGACCCTCTCCAGAGATTCCCTTGCCTGCTCATTCCAAGTGAAACGTGCAGCGGGCAGAGGGCAGCAGTAGTGTTTACTCAGCACTTACATTTCACATTAGCCAGCAAAATAGGAGCTGCAGTGCCACATAAACATGGAAGCTGCTGCACGGGTGTAATTCTTACCCCTAATATAGTCCTAAATGCAAATCCCAAGGATACCAGGGGACATGGGGGATTCTGGCCTCTGCAAGAACTGACAAAGATGCACTATAATATCCTTAAGTGCTCAAAGCTTTTTAATGGGGAAACCTGTGGTCTGTTGCTGTTGTTCAGAGTTAGGCATATAGGACTGGCAGGAGCCTTCTGGGCCTTTGAGTCCAGGTGCTGGCATTCACAGCCAGTCGCTCACCTAAGACAGTGATACTCAACCTTTTTGCACTTGAGGCCCCCCTCACTGGGCTTGCAGCACCCCTCCATGCCTTTTGTGAATTGAGTGGCACCAGTTTCAAAAACTAATTTCTACATTACAGTGCTTATCTCTTGGCAGAGGGGCTGGGCAGTGGGGGTGGGAGACTGGCCGGGCAGGGACAAGTCTTATCTGCTTATCTCCTCACACCCTGCTTATTTCCTCACACCTTGTGACACCTTTTAAAGGATCCTGCTGTGCCCTGGTTGAGAATCACTGACCTAAGGAATCCCCCAAACACACCTGTAAATCCTCACTTACAACCACAAGCAACAATATTTGAAACACTAAGAGCCACAGGTATAAGCAGGGGAGATGAGGGTATGTCCAAAGTCCTGCACTGGAACAGAGAAGTAATTAGGTACTATGCACCCAGAAGATCATAGGAAAAGGATCATCCCCATGCTGTGGAGGAAAGCCAACCCCTCTCATCATCTGGAGGAGAGAGGGTGATGCCTATAGGGTTTGAATATGTGCCCATGTAGCACCAGAGGCCAAGGACTTCAAAGGACTTCTGAAGCATTAAGGCCAAGGTCCCTTTCTCATGAAGAAGTTCACCTTGCTCTGCTCTGCGGTAGCCTCAAAATTTTCAGTGAGCCTACTTGTGAAGTGAGGTGCTATTCAGTGTGTGAATAAGGGGACAGCAGATCAGAATCTGGCCTTAATCAATTAAGGCTCAAGATACTTGTCCCTGTATGAAAGACATAGGGATTATAATTTTCTTTTTATAGGGAGCATCTACACGAGATGCTAAAAGCGCAGTGGACTAATTCTACTATGCATTAGCGTGTCACGGTGAAAGCCGTGCTAATTAGCATCACTTAAAAGACTCACGCTGACACTAATGTGCAGCAGCATCAATTACCGCACATTAAGCTAGTACCTGTTATTGCAGGTACTCAACTTAATGCACTGTAATTATGGCACATTAATGCACATGTAGACATGCCCACTGAGGGGGAAATTGAGGAACAGAGGGCATGTTGATGTGTTTATTAATGCACTATAATTATGGTGCATTAAGTTTAATGACAGGTACTAACTTAATGCACTGTAAGTGGTGCTACTGTGCACTAGGACAGATGAACAGGTTTTTTGTGATGCTACTGTGCATTAGACTAAATCTACTGCGCATTAACACATTAACACAGGCTTTGCCTGCCTCCCTAATGTGCAGTCGAATTAGTCTTCTGTGCAATAAGTGTCTCATGTAGATGTACCCAGAGAGAATAAGGCCAACATTTGTACCGTAGGCACTCAGTTTAGGTGCCTTAATGATGGGGTCGCCACTATGAAGCATCTTTAGCTCCCAATGGAGTCAGAGCTAGTCAGCTCAGCACCTTAGAGAAATGAGGCCCCCATGGTCTCAAGATAGGCATTTAGACATGGATGCACCTAAATATTGCACGTTTTTCCTTTGTGTCTGCATGAGGCTAGGGAGTGCATCACTAGTGCTTTCAGTATATTGATTCCTAGTGCCTTGCTTTAGCAGCAAAGCTGCATTTTTCATTGCAGGGAGTTAGGAGCATGAGCAACTTCCACTGAACATCAGGGGGTTTGGATACCTGAAGCGTCTTTCAGAAACCCAGACTTGATGAAGCCTGACCTGTTTAAAACACCAGGAAGCAGTCCTTAATGTTAAATCCATGTACAATATCAGAAATTCAGAGTAAAAAGGCAGGATCTAGAGTTGTTTTTCAAATAGCTGGGGACTAATGGAGAACATAGCATCTGCTTCTATAACTGATCCTATAGAGCCGGCATCAAAGCTTTCAGTGGGTAACATTCACTCCTATACAGGCAGCCAGCACAAGGTCTTTGGATGCCTTTAATCTCTAGGTATGAGTCACTGAATGGGGTAGGAAGGCCTCCAACCCTTGGATTTATTTTTATTATTATTAGATGATAACTTTTTTTTCACCAAAAGGGATTAACCCCTTATATGTTTCATAATAATGTGGTTATATTTTTCACTGAACTCACGTTACATTGATCTTTCCTTAGAAACCACAGTGCAGACAGCGTTTTTAAATGTAGCACGTTGCACTAAGATGATTAAATCCACATTTAAGCCTCTGCTGAGTAAAAGGACTTGATTTTCACGGATGCTGAGAGACCTACAAGTCCCCCTGACTCTGGTGGATTTGCTCAGGTTGTATATTAGTGTGAGTGAGGTTGAAATCAGACCCTTTGTATGTAACGTAAGAGTAAGCTGGCAGATCTGGCAGGATATGGCCAAAAACTGCTTGACACCTAGGGTACTCTGATGCAGTGGTCTGAATAATAATATCCCACAGCTCCTTGTATTCTGGTGGATCCAGACTAGTCCTGCAGTCCCTACACATGTGAACCAATCCAATGAGGTCAGTGGAACTGTCAACATAGGGAAAAGGCTGCAGAACAGACTGCAAACTGGAGGGGGGGACATGTTGGGCAAAGATCCTCCTCCCTGCAACTGTTGCCTGAAAAGTGCCATGGGATATTAGTGTCCCTTCAGTGGAGGCCAGTGACTCATCCTGTACCCCTACCCCAGCTCCCCATAGTAAACTGCATGACACTCAGTTCATGTACTTCACCTGAGTTCACTTTATTTTGATCATCACATTAAAAACACAGTGAGAAAACAGATGACTTTTCACTCATTCCATTTATTTATGAATTTTTCATACTTGACACATGATAAGAGCAGGAAACAGTGTTAGGCTGTAGGGCGAGAGGAGGCAGGGTGGCCCAGTTATATGGTATAATTAGCAAGGGGCGAGGAAGGACGGGAGGTCATGAAGATCTCCATCATCATATACTGGGATGGAAACAAATGGAAAAGAAGGATAGTTTCATAAAGAAAGCATAAGAAAGGCTGCCAGAAGGAAGCAGGGACCCTCCCCTGCTGCCCTCCTACTGCGTACACTCGGTCCTCTTGAAACTCTTCGTAAGAGGTTCCTTCAAGGTTTTGTGTGTCACCTCACAGGTGTAGACGTTGTGAGAGTTGTACTCGGATGCCGGGATCGTCAGGGTGCTGCTCTTGCTGTACGTGTTGTCAGCGGCATCCTGTTGCACCGTGCTGGTGAGGACACCGGTGCTAGTGGAGGTGCCGTCCACCTTCCAGCTCATGCCCGCATCACTTGGATAGAAGCCAGAGACCAGGCACACCACGGTGGCTCTTCCCCCTTTAAGCTGCTCAGCCGACGGGGGAAAGATGGATACCTTAGGTGAAGCATCTTCTCTGCCTGTAGAAAAGGGAAGTACATAGCGTGGTGTTAGTGATGACAGCCCATGCATGAATAGACCATAATGCTGTGCCTGCCACACTTCAGACACATGAGGTCAAATCCTTCTTGCTCTGTTTATAGGATTAGTTCCTTGATGAGTCACTGAGACCAGACAGATGCAGTCCATCAACTAATTCACCTTCAAAATACCCCTATTTATTTCCATTTTCGATAAGGGGAGACAAGGGCACAAAAAGATGAAGAGACCTGCCCAAAGACGGAGCAAGTCAATGGCAGATCCCACAAGAGGCTACAGAGGGAGTCGCCCTCTGTAGACCACCCAAAAATCAATGCAGACCACCCAATATATCAATTTAGACCACCCAATATATCATTTCTGTTGTAGATAAATACAGGACCAGAGCCTCAGGCAGTATAAATCACCCTAGCTTCCCAGCCTGCATCATGTTATATGGCTGAGGATCTGCCCCATAATATCCAGTGCCATAATATCCACTGTGATTTTATTGGCACTGCATGAGAGGAAGTTAATGAACCTAGTCCTGATAAAAGGTACCAGCTCGCTCATCTTTAAGGGTCCTGCAATGCCTGGAAGGGGCGCCACTGAGAGATGCCAGCAGGAAACCCCTGGATGCTGGCGTTTCATTTATACATGGACAAGAAACAGTTCAGAAAGCAACGCCAGTGCACGTCCCCCCATCTCCCCCCAAGCAGTTTCTCTGTTCTGAGCTAGAGGATGCCTTTAGGAAGGAAAGACAGTACTTCAAATTCAACTGCCAGTCACTCTCCTGAGACTGCCAGACGGGTGCTAACGGATGCCATGCACATTGCAACACAAATGCCCCTTTCCACTGAGCGCTTCATTGAACTCTAGTGACCAAAGAGTGACATCTTGGCCCGTTGAAGTCAATATGAGTTTTGCCATTGACATCACTGGGACAGGATTTCACTCCAGACGTGCTGCCTGCCCCCTGAGCTGTGCTATTCCTTAAAGTCTCTTTCCAGGGGTGCTGAGCACACTTCCCTCCAACTGAAGTCAATTGGAGAGGCAAGCGCTTGGTGCTTTTAAAATTAGAGACCAGTCCTCCTCCCTCCTCACCAGTGGGATTCAGTGATATTGGCTGTTACTCCCAAACTATGCTGGGGGAAGGAAGGGGAGAATCAGGTTCAGACCCTTAGTGTTTTATTAACATTTCTCCTACTGAAGCACTCATATTAAGACATAAAACCTGTTATTTAAAAATAGCAAAATGAAGCAGTCTGCAATCAGGGACAGATGTCAACTGAGGAGGTGGTAACACTTAGTCTAGCTGCTTCGAGTATTGTTGTACCTCACTTTATGCCACGTAATCACTCCATGAGCCAAATTGTGATCTTGGGACAATGATGTCCCTGGGAAGAAATCTAGCTGAGTGCACCCATAGCAAGACTCTTGGGGAGTAAGGACCTGGCCCTGAAGACCTTATCCAGACAAGACCCCCACTGATTTTGGAGGCAGTTTTGCCTGAACAAATCTTGCAAGTTTGGGTCCTAACTCAGTAAAGAGCTGAAGAAAGGAATAGAGAGATCACATCTTCGAAAACTGGAATAAAACTATTTTAGTTCCCTAAGTTCATTCATCCTCCTACTCTTCTGCTCTACAGTCTAATTGTAGTTGGGTCGAAGTGCTACATTCTCACAGAATCAGCATTCAGATTTTTTTAAGTGTCTTATGCTACCAGAAATAAAACTTTTTACATACAAAATATGCATGACCCCTAATTTAGCAAATACACTACCTTTTTATAGCTTGTAGACCTAATTTCTTCCTTTAACCAATGCCAAATTAATATAACTTCACAAACGTCAGAGGTAAAGTGGGGCGACTGACACCAGTCAAAGAGGAGAATCACATTCTCTCTCTATATTTATACACTATATAAAATAGGCAATCACATCTATATGACATATGAAGCTAAAACAGATTTGCCAACATTTTCTGATAAAAATAATATATGGACTAAAAGGCATTTACAAATATTTGGAAGCAGTCATTTTAAAAGAAAAAAAATCATTTTGGATGATCACCTACAACAGTATTATCAAAGTAACAAGAGAACAGTTTTTTCTTAATGTTCGCCAGAACAGCTCAAAATAAGTACAGCTTTAATTGTAATTAAAACCGCAAAAGTCTTGCCTAAGATAACCAATAAAGTAAAAGTTTTAAATATATGAGCCCATCACATTTTTCTATTAGCAGAATTTTTAGGGCAGATATCAGATTTCTCCTGTGACAAAATGCAATGAAATATATTGCATTTCCAATCTACTCTGTTTTGCTGTTAAATGAAGACGATTCAGCCAGACTCTGCCATACTTTAACTGCCGAGTAGCTTACATTTTCCTCCTGATAGCCTGCTTGTGATGATGTTTTACAATTAACTTAGTTTATTACAGGAAAATTAGTATTTTAAAATGAATGCTTGTCTGTTCATTAGGGAGGGTTTTAGTATTTTGCTTTTCTTAAACTTGATATTTGACAGCTTCTACCTCATCTGATCTACTTTATCAATCGAGTTCTGTCTTGCCTGTTAAATTCGTTTTTAGTATGCTAATCACTTTGGCATCTCGGCACTCCACTTACATTATTTTAAAAGCAATTTCTAATTTCCCTTAATGGGATGTACTATTAAAATGCTGAAATAAACACAAATAATCCTGTATGGACTGATCCTATTCTTGTGAACTCATTGGAAGAATTTCCATTGACTTGATTTGGTGCTAGATCAAGACCTAGTTAATAATGTTGGTTTTTCTTTCACTGAAAATGTACACACTAGAGGCAAGAACTGAATTGTTACTAATAGTGTCAGCATCCTCAGATGAAGACCCAGGATTGACACACTCACTATCCAACAACTCAGGCATCATATTCTCATTTTTTAATAAAATTACCCTTTTCTACAAACATTTCCAGTTAGCTGTTTTTCTCATAATTAAAGGTTAGAGTTTTACTGCTAGTTATTGGAAGTGGGGCAGGTGGGCAAAGAAAGGGACAAAGGGAAGAACAGCATTTTTCTATATCTGTGCATTAAATTAGATAAAATCAAAGCGAGAGAGGATTTATCGCAAATAAAAAGCACTTACGTTTTATCTCCAACTTGGTCCCTTTGCCGAAAGTGAGCCACAGTGACTAACTATGACCTTCCTCTTTAACAGAAACCTTTTTACTGTATAACTACAGGAGAGCTCAAACATATTGTATGTCAAATATAATAGTTTAATCCAAATTCTCGCAAGAGAAGTGGCGGTATTTTCCACGTCTGAAGGTGGATATACTTTGTACAAACTTACACTGTCTGCCATCCTGCCAGCGCTCCTATTTCATTCAGTCCTGACACACAAAATAATTTTGGAAATGGACAAATTTGATAGAGAGAAGCTGAAGAGAGTTAAAAAATGCACTTACGTTTTATCTCCAGCTTGGTCCCCGTGCCAAAAGTGATCCACAGTGGTTGCCTATGAACTTTCTCTCATTCAGAAACCTTTCTGTTGTACAACTAAGGGATCCCTCAGGTATCATTTATATAATATGTAATAGTTTAATCCAAATTCTATAGTGGTCAGTGGAGGTAGTTGTCCACCTCTGAGGACAGATATATTCCTTATGTATCTACATTGCCTGCCATCCTCTCAGTGCTCTCATTTCAAGAAGTACCACCTCACAAAGAAGTCATGGAAATGGACAAATTTGATAGAGAGAAGCTGAAGAGAGTTTAAAAATGCACTTACGTTTTATCTCCACCTTGGTCCCCCCGCCGAAAGTGAACCACAGTGGTTGCCTATGAACTTCCTCTCATACAGAAACCTATTTTCTGTGCAACTAAATGAGCCCCCTTGGATAGGTAGATTAATTTGCCTCAAATGTAGCAATTTAGCTTTACAAATTTTGCCTGAGGAGGTGACAATATTTTCTGTCCTTGAAGATTGATTTATATTACACATTTCACTTTCCTTACCCTTCTCCTCTCCAGTAATTCTTTTGTTTTCATTCCACCAATTACACCAAAACACCCAAAACTCACAAAAATGGACAAATGCGACAAGCAAGTATGAAGAGCAGGGAAGAAAGGTACTTACGTTTGATTTCTACTCGGGTCCCCTTGCCGAAAGTGTACCACAGTGGTTGCCTATGAACTTCCTCTCATTCAAAAACTTATTTACTGTGCAACTAAGTGAGTCCCACTTGGCTAGGTGGATTCATTTACCTCCGATATAACAAGGTAGCTCTAAAAATCCACCCGAGGAGATGGTGGTGTTTCTACCCTTATGTACTGGTTTATACTCTACATTTTACTTGCATCACCTTCCTCCAAGAACTCTTTTAGCACTGCCATCACATCAATTGCAATAACACACAGAACAAACACAAAAATGATCAAATGTGGCAAACAATAATGAAGAGCAGTGAAAAAGTGTACTTACGTTTGATCTCTACCCGGGTCCCCTTGCCGAAATTGTACCACAGTGCTTCCCTTCTACCCGGCTCTTTTACAAAAACCTCACTTCCCCTAAACAAGGGCCGTTACTGCATGTGTTGCATAGAAATACTGGCCCAGAGACTCGTTAAGTACATCGGCGCCTCAATATTTGACAATGGAGAGGACTATGCTTATTTAAACCTGCTGAAGGCCTTACCAGACCATTTTTCATCTTTACCGAGTAGTTTTTCCAGTCCAAAATAAAATGCAAAGTCCTACTTTCCTCACATGCACCTTTTCCTATTGCATTTGGAATCATTTCACAACATGTTTCACTTACAGTGTCTAACACTCCTTCCAATTTGCTTGAAAATTTCAGCGTTCCCGAATATGGATTTAAAAGCAGAGTAGACCGTGAAAACAGAGAAATCAGGATATACTTACGTTTGATTTCTACCTTGGTTCCTTGACCGAACGTCCACCACAACGATCAGTTCTTATCACCTCCCTGTACAAAAACCTGACAGCAGAAGGGGAAGGGAGGTTTGGTTCACTTGCTGGGGCTTGCTTCCCTTACAAAACTGTTTTTTTCCTCTCATTGTGCGAAACTGAGAATGGAGTGCTAGGTTGAGTGACCTTGGTTTCATAATCACAGCAACAGAAAATGGTTAGACAGTAGATAAGCTATGGTCCATGCATCCTACATGATCTCCTGTCCCGCTGCCCATCAGTCTCATTTACAAGAGGTGGAACCTGAAGCCATCGGCTGCATTACCTTGAAAGCATAAATTCAAAGCTATTAGAGATGGGCCCAACTGCAAAGTTAAGAGCCAGGCCCAAATTTTCCGAAGTTCAGGGTATATATTTGGTTCAACTCCAACTCTAGAAAATGTAGCCATAATACTGAGCACCTGACCCAGATTTTGTGCAATTTGCTGGCTTTAATTTAACCTAAAGTATTGTGCAAGGTGTGAAAAGGACAATGGGGTTGGTTTTGCTTTTGCTCTCCTTTGCAGAGCTATAAATCTCCTGAGTCGAACTTGCTTGTGCCTAATGACAATTCTGCTATGCCTTCTTCTCAGGTTCTTTCTCATGCTTTCCCTAATGTTATGCCTACCATGAGAATAACTCCATCAGGATGACTGGAGTCTCACCATGGTGAACCTGGTGTGAGATCAGAATGAAGTCCAGCAGGGAGAGCTGTCATATAGAGACATTTCCAGTGATGTGGCTTTGAAAATGTTTCATACAAAGAAGCCATTGATTTAGAATGGAATGTATTGGATATTTTCAGTATCAGGCCATGGACAGACAGAGGGCCTAGAAATCCCTGGCGAGAATGGAGGAATGGAAATCATGACCAGAACAAAGGACTCAGCCTGGGGTCTTGGTAAGGGATGATCTCAGGCTTTCATGGTGCACAGGACACGAATGTAGCAAAGTTTAGCAAAGTAGTGGCCAAAGGCTACCAAGTTAGGCACTGTTTACCTGCAGCTAGGATATAGTATAATAGGACTTTGAGTTAGGGGCTTGGACGTATGCCGGTTATAATATCTTCATTGCACTCAACACCAGCCGTCACATCAATACTACTGGTGCTTCCTGTACCAACGATCTCCATGCAGCCCGCTTCAGTGCTGCTGATACATCATCAGTCTCTGAGCAAGAAACCACTGTGATACTCTAGATTCTTTAATATGTCTGATGAGCTGTAGGGTGTTTTTTAGATGCACTTCTAATTTTCAAGGGGACAAAGAACATAAAGGCTGTGTCTACATGAGATGCTGACTGCACAGTAGTCGAATAATACTGCTCAGTAGCATGTCACAGCATGGACAGTATTATTACTGTTATTATTGTGTTATTACTGTATTATTACTATGTAGTAGCATCATTAAAAAGAAGTTTGTTGGCACTACCACACAGTAATTCTGATTACTGTGCTTTTATTTAATACTTGATTATACAAAGACTAAATAAACGCGGAGTAACCACTGCACAGCAGCATCTTGTGTAGATGTGCCCAAAAGTAACTATCTTCCAACCCAAAGATGGCCACCTTTCCTCCTGTCATAACCAGGATGCTTGAAACCCTCTCCTCTAGGCTGAAAACCAGCAAGGACTCAGGTCAAAGTTATGCAGTGCCCTAAAGAGATTAGCACTGATTGTATTTCCATCACAGCCCTGAAGGGAAACACATCACTCACAGCATGCTAGGTGTCTCCAGACTGAGTGTAACTTGCTGGTGCCTAAGGATAACTCTGTCTTCCTCTTCTCATGTTCTTCCTCATGTTATGCTTAGTTTAAGAACCTAATGACAATAGCTAAAGGTAAGAGATAAATATAGAAAAACTCAGCTTGTCCCATCCTAAGCTGTATTTCTACATGCTGAGGGTGACAATGGTTAGAGAATATATTAGCCCTGATACTCAGTGACTGCATCTGGAGCTACCAGACCTTCCTACAGAAAACCGTGCGCTACAGACTGAGCTCTGGAGGGAATATAGTTGGTTTTCACCTTCTCCTGCTGGGGGGAATATCCCTAGTGTTAGTATCTCTTGAACATGGGCTTCAAACAAGAATCCCATGTTCTGACCTGCTGTGGTCTTTCTGAGTTCTTTGAAAAAGAAGAATTGCTCTATTATTGAATGCAAGGTAAAAACTGACATTTTCCAATGGGAGCCTTGAGTCTAAAAAGGTTGAGAACCACGGGGTTAAAGTACTATGATCTGGCTCCAATTTAGAAAATCCTTAAGTAGGTGGACCCAGGTAACACAGCTGGCTGTAGGACCAGATCCAGGATTTGGCAAAGGAGGTTGTGGGAGCAGACACGTGTGCTGCAAGGGTGGCTGCAACCCTGCTCTCAGTCTTCTGCTCCCAACCCATCGGTGCAGGCAGACTGCACTGTAAGAGCCTTTGGGAACTTGTTAAAGCTTTTAAAGCTGGTGGGCATCCCCATCTTCTCCTCCGTTGGTGACACGTCCTCTCCTCTCCCCTTCTGTCTTCTCCTTCTTCAGTCACTGCTGCTTTCCCCACTGTCCCCTGGGGGTGGGGAAAGCTTCAAAGCTGCTCCTGCCTGCTCCAGCAGAGCTGTGCAGGAGCTGGGAACAGTGGCAGTGGCAATGGGGAGGGGTGGGTTCCCCCACAGTGCTTGGTCCCCCATGAGCAGATGAGGAAAGCCGCTGCCACTGTTGATGCCCTGGCTGAACCCACTCTGCTAGAATGGGCAGGAGCAGCTCTGAAGATTGCCCCACCCTGAGGAGAGCAGGGAAAGCAGCCATGGCAGATGGGGGATGGAGGAAGGGCAGGGGAGGAGACATGTCTGTGAGCACAGGATGGAAGAGGAGATCTTTTAAAGTCCCTTGGAGACTCCAGCAGTCCAGTCAAGTCCAGTCCAGTCCAAAAGAGGGATGCAGCTGTGCCACTGCACCCCCTCTGGATTTGCCCCTGGTTGGCTTCTCATATGTATAAAGTTAGTCCCGTGCATAAGCAACTTGCTAAATCAGGACCCGAATATCAAAACAATAGAAATAATTTGAAATCACCATAGACAGATGTAGCGAAGTAATGACATTGTAGGACAATTAGTGGGACCCATAGGCACTGACTTTTATTTTTGCCATGGCAGGGGAGGAGGGCTATGATGAAGGACATGTGGAAAGTTTTATGCATTTCAGGTGACAGCCCTCTTCCTGAGGGGGGCCAGGGTCCTTGGTCCCCCCGTACACCACGCCTCTGGTAGAACCAACGATTTCCCCGTTCCAGGTAAATGGAGGAACGCATTGACCTGTTGTTATCACATAACAGTTTCCAAAACAGACGTGGCAGAAATGTCATTTCTAGGGACGGCTATTCTTGCCATTTTCACCAGCCTCTGGAGGATTGTGGCAAACCAGTGAGTGAAGAAATGCAATCCAAGCATGAAAATGTTACCGTGGAAAATGCAAATGAGGAACTGATGGAGCAAGAGACCAACGCTTTTCTGACGGGTCCTTTTGACAGACATGCTGCTGTGCTTAGGCTGGGGTTTTCAAAGGCATTAGAGGGAATTAAGTGCCCAATGCCTATTGAATCTGGGTTCCTCACTCCCTTAGGTTGTCTAAAAACCTCAGCTTTCAAAGCTGTAGAAGCTGGGTAGGACCTAGAGAGAGAATTTTGTTTAAGTACAAAAGAGTATTAAGAGTTGGGGACTGAGGCAGGTTGCCTGGGTCTGAACAGAGGGAAATTTCTGCCTCAGCCTTGGCTACATAAAAAATCTGAGGTCTGATCCAAAAATCATTTAAGTCGATGACCATTTCCCTATTTACTCCAGGGGGGTCGGGATCAGGCCCTTGATGATTTATTATAGTCATTTTATTTATTTTGGATATTACAGCGGTGGGTTTCAGAATAAGTCTAAGATACATTTTCAGAATTTTTTGAAGCTTATATTTGTTCCTTTTCTCTGCCATTGCATTGTGTCTTTCTTTTCTCCTTGGTTATATTTCCCTCCATCTTTATGTTATTTTTTAAACAATGTCACTGTTTCCTCTTTTTCCTTCCTTTCTCATTGTGCCGTACCCTTTCTCTCCTTCAGCCGTACTGTCAGTCTTTTGCTCCTTTAGCCAAACACATCTCTGTTTTCTTACTCTGCAGCTGTCTATGATAGCAAATATATCACTTCAGGTTTTTTTTGCATTGGTGCCCCATTGCATGTAGATTAGATGCTCAGTTATTTCCAGACTAACATCCATTAGTTCATGCACCCTTGTTAGTATAGGCTTGCCTTGATTTATGCTGTACATGCATTCCCAGATAACGGCGCATAAATCAAATTTGCATAAAGTGAATCCACTTTACAATGTAACAAATAGGGATAGGTTCCCATGGCGGGGAGGGAGGGAGGCTGGGACTAGGGAAGGGGCGGGGAAGGGGTGCCACTCCCAAGGCTGTACAAGGCAGCAAAGCAAAGGGAACAGAGAAACACTCGCCCAGCCCCGGCTGCAGTGGCCCTGGGAGCAGCCAGTGCCAATTGCCTGCAGCTGCTGGGCTGCACTGTCCTCCTCCTGTCCCCACTCACCTCTGCTCCTGGGCTGTGCCATGCCCTGGTGCAGGCGGCTGGTGTCGGCTGCTCCTGGGGCTGCTGCAGCCAGGGCTGGGGTGACTGCAGTGCCTTGCACTGTCTGGGGCTCCCCTTGTCTGCACTCACCTCAGCCTGTGCTGGAGCAGCCCCGGGAGGAGCTGACACCAGCTGCCTGCACCACGGCACAGCACAGCCTAGGAGCTGGGGTGAGCCCAGGCGTAGGGGGACAGGTGGAGCACGGGGCAGCCCAGCGCCTGCAGGCTGCTGGCATCGGCCACTCCCGGGGCTGCTGCAGCCAGGACTGGTGTGAGTGGGGCCACGGCCCTTTCCCCTCCCCCCACAGGCTTACCTGCTTGGGCAGGGGGGAGGGGGACGCTTCTATGCTGATTGCATAAGAGTGAATTTACCTCACATATAACAAATTATGAGTCTAAATATGTTCATCACATAAGAGCAAATTCGCATATAAAGAACCCGCATAAATCAAGGGAAACCTGGACCTGTACTGGAGTTTCTGCAGGGATGCTGAAAAATGGTGTAAAGGCAGCCTCTGCATACTCTTCCTTGCTCCATGCGCTCTCCTGCTTCCCATTCCCAAATCTCATGCTCCTGCATGGCTTAGAAATACCACACAGACATGCTCTGCTAAGTACTTTGCAAAAATCTCCCTGGCTCAGGCCCTTTTGTCTCGCCATGAAAGTTATCGCCACTTCTGACCCCATATCTTCACATGGCCTTCTTTTCTCCACAAAAATGTGTCTACCTCTCTCTCTCACACACACACACAGTCTCCCCCACTCACATACCTACAGCTGTCTTCCCCCATTCCCACAAACATTGCTTGTGCATCTCTCACCGAAACAGCTCCCCTCCCCTCCCCGATTCACAAATTCTGCCCCCACCCGACACCTTCATGCCCAGGAAATCCTCCCTGCAGACTGGCAGCACCTCCTACAAAAACAATCCCACTGCACACGGGTGCTGTCCCTCACACACATGCAGTTCCCCATCCCATGCAGCTAGCACTTCATGGCATCTTCCGTGCCTATAGGGCCTGAGTTATGAGCTGGTAACTAGAAGGTTGCCAGTTTAAGTCTTTCTGTTGGCTGGTAGTCTTTCACAAGGTGGTTAAGTGGGTGGACTACTAATCCATTGTGCTTTGTATGCATGGGTTTGAATCCCATCCTTGTTGCATATGCCTGTGCTTAGAAGATTGTTTTGGGGGGGCTGGACCTGATGATCTTGCTAGGGCCCTTCCAGCACCTTACAACCTACGACTCTACATGGGCTCCCAAATACAATCAACCCATTACATATGGCCAGTGTCACCTCCAGAGGCTTAACTAGTCAGTATGGGTGGTGGTTGTCAGTCTAGTGGCAATGGCAGTAGAAACCAGACCAGCAATGGCTGAACTGGTAATGGCAGCGGCTGCCATTCTTGCAGTCCTGAGTTGGCACCTGGGGTTGGTGTCCTTCCCACTGACCCCTAGTTATGCTACTGGCCAACTCATGGAGTCAATAAACCCTGAGACACACTAAGCGTCTCATGTACAAGCAATCAGGACTTGTAGTAGAGATGATATCTTTTATTAGACCAACAAGATTTTTGCAAAAACATGTCTTTAATTGTACAAGCAGTGTACAAGCAGTGTCGCTTTGTACAGTCAACTCCTCCCACACAGGCAGTCTCCCCCTGATCAAAAATGAGCCCTTTCTACAGTGTCCCTGCACACACAGTGAGCCTCTCGCACACCGTCTCCTCCCACGCACGTTGTCCTGCCGCTCAGGCAGTCAGCCCCTCACACACCGTTGACTCCCTCACATATACCGAGCCTTTTGTATACAAGTCAGTGCCCCCGCACTGATGTGCCCATCAGCGCAACCCAGCACATCGCGCACAGGCCATGCCACGTCACAGGGTCTATGCCACCTCCCGGGCAGTCAGCCCATGACCCACAGGGGTGCCATTTCATACACAGGCAGTGACCCTGCACATACAATCAGGACCTCATATACAAACAGCACACTTTCATGTACATATAATGCATATGCATTTTCATATTTCATATGAAATATTTCACAGCAGCAGTCCCTGCTCATGGACAGGTAGCCCCCCATACAACACAGACAAGCTGTGCTCCCCAGATAGAGTCAGTTGGCCATGCCATCTGACACCCCCCATACAGTCGTATACACAGGCTTCCCTCTCCTTTCCAGCTTGCTATTAGGAAGGAAGCCACAGCTGGTTGCCTGAGGGGCCCCGCGGGTGCCCAGCAGAGCAATCAAGCACTGCCCTTGTGTGCGTGGCGGGCTGTGGGACTCCTGCCAGCCATGCGTACACTGCCTGGACCGCAGAACATGGCTGTTTTGTGGATCTGCACGATCATGGCACCAGCATTGCAGGTAAGCTACCTGTTTCCCTAGGGCTCTTGTGCTCACCCTTCAGGCTCGGCTGGCACAACATGAGCAACACATGGGTCTTTGACTCCAACCTGCCTTTGTGGTGTGTTCAGAGGGGTAACTGCTGCCAGCCTGATCATCTGCAGCATGATCCTGTATGTTATCTCTCATAGAAGAGGTTGGTCTTCTGCCTTGGTTAATTAATATAACCTCAATGAGGTGAGCTGATCTCATTAGTCTCAGGCTTTGGGATGGATGGGTTCTGCTTGTGTGCTCTCTCACAGCGGAGGTAATGTACTTGGCTACATACATGGGTACACACTTGGCTCACCTGGTTCCTTCAGACCAGCAGCACTGGTCGCTCCATCCAAGGGATCTGTTGATGGCAACAGTTGTAAACCCTGACCCGTGCTTTATTGCCTTTGTGCATCTCCTGGACAATGGCCACTTCCTGTCCACGCCCATCCACTTTCAGCGCTGCACTGATAAGGGCTGATCCGTCTAGCGGCGAGGGGGGCAGGCAACTTGTGCCATTGTGCTCTGACTCCACATCTGCTCCCCCTGCACCTGGGTTCTGCTGTCACAGCCCAGGAGTCAGTCCAGCTCGGGGGCTGCAGCATCGGTTGTGACGTAGGTGGCTGTGATTTTCTTACTCGTGCAGGGGAAATACGATGCCCCAATCTCAGGTCCTGGAGGACACAACGAAAGGCAGGAGGAGCTGGTTTATAGCAGGAGGTATATTGTAGGACTATCAGAAGCTCAAACAGTTTTACTATTTAATTGTTTCATAGTCACCCAACTCCCTTTCAGTACACAACAGGCAACTGCACATTTAAATCATGGAGTGATATACATTGAAATGGATTTCCATTTCCATTTCCTCCAGTAGATTTACGGTTCACCTTCATTGAATCAGTTGATGGGGAGGCAGTGAAAAACAGATTGCAGTAGTGGCCTGGGAGAGAAATGCAGCTTCTGTTTGTCTATTTTTTATGTAATTGGATAGATGACAAAATTTCTTGGAGACTGCACTTATAGAACCGATCCAACCAAATCATACACTAAAAGTCAAACACCTATTCATAGTTTCATAGTTTCATAGTTTCAGGGTCGGAAGGGACCTAATAGATCTTCTAGCCCGCCCCCCCGCCAGGGCGGGAGAACAACCCAAAAACACAAACAAAACCACTCACCCTAAAAACAAAAACGGGACTCAAATGAGTCCAGCCAGGTAAGTATCCAGCCTCTTCTTAAAGATCCCCAGGGTAGGGGCCAGCACCACCTCCCTTGGAAGTTGGTTCCAGCTCCTAGCCGCCCTGACTGTGAAGTAGTTTTTTCGGATGTCCAATCTGTACCTCCTCTCCATCAACTTGTGCCCATTATTCCTTGTTATGCCAGCAGGGGCTAGGGGAAACAGCGTCTCCCCCAAACCCTTCTGGTTCCCCCTAGTGAGTTTATAGACGGTCACCAGGTCCCCCCTCAGCCTTCTCTTGTGGAGGCTGAATAGGTTCAAGTCCCGCAGTCTCTCACTGTAGGGTCTGCCCTGTTGTCCCCGGATCATGCGGGTGGCCCTCCTCTGGACCCTCTCCATGTTGTCCACATCCCTCCTGAAATGGGGCGCACAGAACTGGACACAATACTCCAGCTGCGGCCTGACCAGCGTCGCATAGAGGGGGAGGATCACCTCCCTGGCTCTACTCGAGATGCACCTGTGGATGCACGACAAGGTCCGGTTAGCCCTGCCAACCATGACCTCGCATTGTCGGCCCATGTTCATCTTGGAGTCAATAATGACACCAAGATCCCTTTCCGCCTCCGTGCTCTCAAGTAGGGAGCTCCCCATCTTATAAGTGTGCTGCTGGTTCCTACTACCCAAGTGCAGCACCCTGCACTTGTCCGTATTGAAACGCATCCTGTTCCTGTCTGCCCACCCCTGTAACCTATCCAGATCCTTCTGCAATCTCTCTCTCCCTGCTAGCGTGCTCACCTCCCCCCAAATTTTGGTGTCATCAGCGAATTTAAACAGGTTGCTCTCCACCCCAACATCAAGATCGCTGATGAAGACATTGAACAGCGCAGGGCCCAGGACCGAGCCCTGAGGGACTCCACTACCCACCTCCCCCCAAGTCGAATATGATCCATCCACCACCACCCTCTGAGTGCGACCCTTCAGCCAATCTGCAATCCATCTGACCGTGTAGGCATCTATGCCACAGTCGCCTAGTTTACTAATTAGGATGGGGTGAGAGACGGTGTCAAAGGCCTTGCTGAAGTCCAGAAAGACTACATCCACCGCGACACCTGCATCCATGGCCTTTGTGACCTGATCATAAAAGGCAATCAGGTTGGTCTGACATGATCTCCCCCTAATAAATCCATGCTGATTGCCCCTGAGCATCATCTCGGATGCCGGCCCATCACAAATGTGCTCCTTGATGATCTTCTCAAAGAGCTTCCCCAGGATTGAGGTAAGACTGACGGGCCTATAATTGCCCGGGTCCTCCCTTTTCCCTTTTTTGAAGATGGGGACCACATTAGCTACCTTCCAATCGTCTGGCACCTGGCCCAAGCACCACGATCGCTCGTAGAGCCGTGCCAGGGGCCCTGCAATAACCCCAGCCAGCTCCCTCAGCACCCTGGGGTGGAGAGCATCCGGACCCGCTGACTTGAACGCGTCCAGCCCCTCCAGAAGCTCTCTAACCCGGTCCTCCCCAACCTGAGGTCTGAAGGCGATCCCCTCGCGTCCGGCTTCTATCACAGCAGGGAAGTCCCGGTCCCTGCACAAGAAAACGGAGGTGAAGAATTGGTTAAAGAGGTCCGCTTTATCCTCTGACGCAACCACCAGATTGCCCCGCATATCCTGCAGGGGCCCCACATTACCCGGCGCCTTCTTCATCCTCCCAATATATTTGAAAAAGGACTTTTTGTTATCCTTAATCCTGGACGCTAATCCGAGCTCTATCTCCGCCTTGGCCTTCCTAACAGCCCGCCTGCAGGCCCGAGCAGAGGAGGTATACTCCTCTTTGGAGATTACACCCCCCTTCCACCGGGCGTACGCCACCCTTTTGGCAAGCAGGCATTCCCGGACACCCTTGGTGAGCCAGGGGGGCTTTTGGACACTCCTGCCCGCCTTGCTTCTTGTCGGGATGGACACCCCTTGGGCCCCGAGTATCGTACCACTCCTCTTGGATGCTGAGTTCCTCTGCCCTCAAGGACCCCAGTTCCTCTCCCACTAATCTCCTCATCTCACTGAAGTTGGCCCTCCTGAAGTCTAGGGCCACCACCTTGCTGCGGGCCCTTGACACTCTACGCTGGATGGTGAATTCCAGCACGCGATGATCACTATTGCCCAGGTGGTCAAGAACCTGGAGGCCTCTTACCAGGTCGTCGCCTGCGGCCAGGACCAGGTCCAGCAGAGCATCTCCTCTGGTGGGACTGTGCACCTCCTGAATCAAGTGGAGGTCCTGCAACTCGGCCAAGAACCTCCTGGAGCGGTCCGTCCCGGCTGACTGCTCCTCCCAGCAGATGTCCGGGTAATTAAAATCGCCCATGACAACTACATCCCTTGCTTTTAGTGTCTCCGCAAGCTGGCCTGAAAATTCCCTGTCCAGCTCCTCCTCCTTATAAAACATTTTAATTTTATTACAAAAAATATTTGTCATGATTTGTGTTTGCATAGTGTACATAGAGGGGATTGCACAATAACGCAAAAATAAAGTCTTACTGTTATATATTGTGCTGGGGTGGGAGGTGTGGTTAGGGGGGTGTGTGTGTGTGTGCATGTGTATGGTGGGGTATGTGAACAGAACAGATCAAAATGATTCACCTGGCAATTTCCTATCAGTGCCACTCACAATCGTCACTATGCACACAGACTATACACTGTACAATTCATTATACAGCGTTCTTATGGCTCCATCTTGTGCCAATCAGGGCACCCTGCAGTAGTTTGTAGAATAATGTAGGTAATTTATCATTGTCTACAGTTTATATGGATACCATATTCAGAATAAGTTGTAGTATGCCTCCCTCTAGTGATGACCAGAGTACTTCACAGCTTCTTATACAGAAAAACCTTGAGGCTGGAACCTTGCACAGTTATCCGTGTGCGTTGGTATATTTTATTTGTTTTTATTTGTAAAGATGCATTGATCAGAAAATACTCTACACATACATGCAGCATTAACAAAGGCAGCCATTATCACAGAGATGTGAAAAATGAATCAGTGAAAAGATGCAAACTCTTCCGCTTGCCACAACTGCACAAGAGTTAAATAGAGAAACCTCCTATCTTACACTTATATAGGTGTTTTCTTGAGATATTTGAAGTTTTGTTTTAGGAGTGCAGGAGTGCAGCACTATTTTAAGTGGCTTTGGCTCAGTTTGTAAATTTGTTGTATAATGAATGTCTTGTCTGATAATGCACGTACATTTAGCGTGTTTTAGGGTTAGGACTTTTTTCAATTAATATAGATAACACTGTCCTAACTTCTTGTTGTTACTAATTTCCCTAAATTCTACTTAGTTATTAATGTCCAGTATTCCAAGCCTCAGCAGATTTTAAAACAAGAAGCTGTGCAAAGCATCCTTATTGCCACCAGAGGGAGATCTGAATAGTCTAATGCTTTATGCTCTACACAGTACGTGACTATGGCTGAAGATTATAGCAGTGGCACTTATTCTTCCATACAGCAACACAATCTGTTGTTTGTTTTAAAACAGTGCATCCAAAACCCACACCATCTTTTTTACTGATTTATACCCAAATGAGGCATCATGAACAATGCACAATCATGTAATGAATTGAAAATGGACCATTTGACTTGTTATAGTTCACTGCTCAGCAAGGACTAACTAGTGCATAGCAAGGTGATGCCAGGGACTCAGCTATTCTGTTTTCCCATGCTCAAGATCTGGGTTCAGGGAAACAATAGGTAAAAATTACTATGATTTTTTAATGAATTTATTTAAATTCCAGTTATGTTTGTGTAACTATTAATGCAATACCATAGTTATAAAAATATTTATAACACATCCATGCTTGTTTCTCTTAAGCAAAGAATTAGTGCAAAATGCAAAACAGATTTATGATTTTGAATGTTTTTATTTCCTTAGCACTTGATTTAAATTCAGTCTCCAGGGAACAAACGATGCTGATTTGGACTCTAGAATCTGTGTCAGTAAGTCTAGAAGAAAGAATCGTTATCAGCTACCAGAGTCTACTCTATTATTATCAAAAAACAAATGTCAAACATTTAGCTTTATAGCTATATCACCTTTCAGTTAACTGGCATATTTTGTTATCTGGCATCCCCCATTCCCCATGGGTGCCAGATAACAAAGCTTTTACTGTATATAGACTTATAGCTTTGCAGCTTTATAGTAACCCTATTTTTTGCATGCACTGACATGATTTCCATAATCTGAATCACTCTGGTCTACCCTATGAAAGCTTTTGTATCAGTCGAAATAAACTATTAACTACTTAAACTAAGGTCAAACTGGCAATTTAGTGAAGCATTGTCCATTTGAGTCATTTGGGCATCTGGTCCTGTCTGTCTCTAGTTCATTTTTGTATAATATTTTCATAATTTCTTTATGCACAGAAAGGCATTACAATAAATAAAATTACAGCTGAGGAATAAAGATTTTTTATTTTAATTTCTACATGTATCTATTTCCCCCCCTTGTTATCTGCTCTAGAAACCTGATTCATGAAACAAGTGAAATCAACTTGATTAACCTATACTGGTTAAACTAGATAAAAAAAAATTACATGTAAATAGTAAAAAGGGCAAATTGTATTAATTAAATCTGTTCAGAAAAGCAGGGGTGTATTGCTTGGCTGTAGCTATGCAAAGCTGGGCTTGTGCACTGTGAGTCTAGTGTTTAAAGCTGAAGTTTGGACCTGTCTGTGGCTGGCCCATCACAGCAAGTATTGACTTCTCTGACAAAGCTCAGCAAGTATCTTTAACAGAAAGCATGCAACACCCTCTGGTGGCAACAAATCCGATTTGCAGGCCTTCACTTTGTCCCTGATTCAGCCAGGTAATAGAGCATGCGCGTGGCTTAATATGCGAATAGTTTTGTGTTGTCCTTAATGTTACAGAAAAACAATTCTTGCAGTGAATATTATTTTTGGCTTGATGAAAATCTGCTCAGGGTGCTTCAACAACAGTGTATGGTGCATGGCTCGATAGTAAATCCTGGAACCCTGAATTGAACTAGCTTAACAAGTACAATCCTACAAGAAAGCTTGCAATTAAAGAAATTATTTTATCTGTCTCACCCATTGACTCCTCAATCTACATTTTCACTGACTACCTGTCTTGTATGCATACCAGCCCAGCCGCTGGCTTCTTTACTGTTCCTTCCCTCCAGGAAGAGCACATGCCAACTGCAGAAACTTCCTCAGCCTGATGAAGGGTTTTTGAACCCGAAACCTTGCTTAAAATATTTTTTTCCAACTACTTAAGTTGGCCTAATAAAAGATATCAGATTCAGCCAAGGAACCTTGTCTGCCTATGTCCTTAGACCAACACGGCTACAACCTACACCTCTGCAGCTCTTAATTTGCACTTTATTTTTGACTATAGAAAAATAATAGAGCAGTTCTGCTGTTGCAAAGGACTCCGAAAGCCCACGACAGGGCAGAATGATTTTACCATGATGGATTCCTATTTGAAATCTCTGTGTTTATCTTGTGACTTGTGTTTGCACCCCTAACAGTGCTAATATTCTCAACCAGGATGATCAGGCACCCTGTTGAGAACCACTGTTCACAGTTTCAGCTGCTCACACTCCAGGTAGCCATCCTTTAGTACGGACAGCAAAGGCATCTATTTTGGGAAGCAAAGAAAAGTTGCTCTAGCCCCAGAAGCCACAGGAGCATGGTGGGAGTGGAGTATCTCTAGTGATTGCATTGCTAGCACATGCCTTCTAGCTGGGGAAGTGGGATGGACTCATGTTAACACAGCTGGGGCTGAAGAGGTAGGAATGGACCCATGCACTGGACCCAGCTCAGGTATTCCCTGAAGCATGGACACTGTGATTGTGCATATATAGCAGCTGTTTTCCTTGTGAAACTTGAGGGGATAATGGAGAAAAAGTCTGTGTCACTTAGAGAGAATGAATCCTGGCTGACAGCAACAAACCCCAGCATTTTCAGATGCTGCCGTAACAACAGCATCAGTTAAAATCAGTGAGAGTACTAAGAGTCAAATCAGTGCTAGGCCCACTGCCACTAGTCTGGACTATGACCAAAGTGCTGGAAGGAAGCATAGGTGTAAGGGGGCCTAAGTGGTGTGTGTGCATGTGCGTGCATGTGCATGCATGTGTGTGTGTGTGAAAGGGAATCAGGACATTACACCTGATTTTCTTACCAAGCCCTAGGCTGATGCTGATAGATCGTTCCATACAGTGGAGAAACTCTTGCAAGAGGCAAGTTCTGTGGAGAATAGCTTGTCTTTATATAGACAACATACTTGCTAACTTATGACTTTATTAAAACAGCAGGGTATTAATAGTAATGCCTTCTCAGAGAAGGGGTGGCCATCTGCCTTGTGCCCCATCATGATACCAAAGGTCATTTGCAAACAATTTTCTGCAAGCACCTTGAGGTTTGCTTGGTGAATGTGCATGGGAGGTTGTTCTCTGTAGCAGCTCCTCAGCGAGAGACCTCCCCTCCTTGTGGCCTAGCGCAGCATGAGCTTGGATATCTTCTGAAAGTGCTGTAAGACCTTCTGATTTAGGCAGGTGTGTAGCATGAAAGCTAAGATGGGATTATACCGACTCATGGGGTATTCTTTAGTGCAGGGGTGGTTTTTCCATATTTTATTTTAATGCTCCACTTGTTTTGTCCCTTATTCTGTTGTCTTGCTTTAGAAGCTAATTTTCTTCTCTGAACAAAACTGCCTTTAGCTTTTGATGGGAAGGGCAGCATGTAAATCTAATAAGTAAAAAATAAATAGGCTGAATGTGCTTGTGTGAGAGAGAGAGAGAGAGAGAGAGAGAGAACATTGCCATCCCCTGGTAATATGAGGAAATTCATCTCAGTTTTCTTCACGTGAACTAGAAGAGGAAGAGGTTCCTGTCTGCAGGTAACATCATTATAAGAGTTCAGGGCAGGGCTTTGCTTCACAGACTGGTCATGATGAAGATTATATTGATTCATGGTCACATCAGCAAGAAGCTGATTCAAGTGACTTGGTTGGACTTTCTGAAGGGCTCTTGGCTGGGGTCTTCTCAGGGGTCTTGGCTGCAGGTTTTGCTGGAGTCTTGTCTGCTTTCTGAAAGAAAGTGTCCAAGGAAGTTTAGATAGATTTCTCCAGGGAGACAGGTGATACAGTGAACTTGCTCACTGGCGTGGCGTGGCGTGGCGTCGGATCAAGTGCTCACTGCAGGCAGGTGCCACCTTCGTTGCAGGTCTCTGTGCTGGGGTGCTGTGCTGGGTGGTCTCGTGAATCTGAATGGACAAATGTATGCTTGTACATGGGTTGTGGTCATGGAAACGAAATGATGGTGTGCCTATACCTGGAAGGCCATGTGCCTCTCGGCAGCTGTTTCTCATTACCTGACAGCAGTGACAACAGACAGATCCAGGCAGCTTTTTAAATTCCCTTTCAGCTTGCTTGGGGCTGATGCAAAGGCAGTGAAAGTAGCTGGAAAGCCTCCTTACAGCCTCAGTGGGCTTTGAATGAGGCCCAGATGCTTTAAGTACATTTTTGTCTCTGCCTGCCATCACCATGTAACAAAGATATTCAGGCAATGGCAACTCTTTGGGGATAGTTTGGATTCAAAATATCGACAACTCAGAGCTTTTCAGTTCTTCAGATCCTGGATCCAGAGCACCGGCAGCCCGGTGAGCCCAAGAGGTCATCTTGGTATGTCTGACTGGTGTGCAACTGGTGAACAGCTGTACCCTGTAACATGGGGCAGGCGGGTCCTATGTCTAACAGGCAAATAGTCACCCAGACATGCACATTCCTGCCTGGTCCAGCACAATGCACAGTGGATATCTGCATCACTTCTTGCACACCTCAGTGCTTTTTTAAGGGCAACCCCATCAAGAGTGGTGGTGATTGCTGCTGCTATGGTTATTGCAGTGGTGGTTAGAAGCCTGACTCGGGGACCAGGAAACAACTGTGCAGGGCACTGAGCAAATGGAGATCAGAGGGGATAGTCTCTGCCTTGGAGAACCCACAGGAACAAGAGAGATCAAGTGACTACAAAGGACCCCTACCACTTCTACTAGGAAAGGGGAACATAGCGAGGACAGACTGCAGAAAGCCAGATGGCAAAGGGCAGCAGGTGTGAGCTGCATGTGTAAATTGAGCTGCTGGTCTCAGAAAACCAGGTTACTGGTGAGGGAATCAATGCCACCTGGGTGCTGAGAACTGGGTCAGAAGACTGAAGCGAAGAGGGTGGGCTTGGGGACATGTAAGCCCAGCTTCTGGTCATGGAGGGGAGAGCCTGACTTTGCTAAAGGACGAGGATCTTTGCTTTGAAAAGACTGCCATTTGGAGTGTGGCCAGCCCAGGTGAGGTACCTGGTGGGCTGGGGGAAGCAAGCCTGCCTAAGTGGGAGGGCTGGAGGAAACTGGCACCCAAGGAGGAATTTATATTTGAGCTAGATCTGTTTGCAGGGTTGGTGTTTTGTGTCCAAGTTTGACCAGAGGTTTGGGTAATAGCTCTGGTTTGGCAGCCATGTGCCAGGTGGACTCTGCAGAATGAGACCTGCTGCACACAGGGATGCGAAGGTCTGAGGCAATGGACCTGAGCGGAGGGTTCGCCCGGAAGGAAAGGGGGCCGAGGCTGGGATGGCCGAAGCCCCAGTAAGTGCTCTGAGGGCAGGTGCCTTAAAGGGGAAGCACCCTTAAAGAAGTATAGAGATGCTCCCACTGGGTTTAAGCAGAGAAGCTCAAGGGTGAAGCCAAAAGCAAAGCACTACAGAAAACTTATCAGCACCACTTCAAACTGATGTGACTGCACTGATGCAATAAGGTCATACATAGCAGAGTGGTTTGGCCTTGTGTGAAGTGCAACAGGCCTCCTATGCCCAATTTTGCTGATTGATGGGGAAAAGCAAAAAAAGCTGCCCAGGGACAGCATAGCTCAGAAACATCAGCCTGCAGATGGGGGAAATCGCAGGCAGAGCTGCTCCAGGTTTCCTGAACATATCTGGAAACCCAGGGAAGAAGCAACCAGTGCTTCCAAATGGTGCCCTTGCCTATGAGTTGTGTCTGAGCTAAAGGGAGAAATCTGTGAATTGAAATGAGCATGTACATCAGTAAGAGCAGACTTGAGATCTAGACCAAGGGATGTAAATGCCTGTTGGTATAGTACAGACTGAAGAGACTAATTTGGTGGATGGTGAGGTGATACCATTCTCAGCTGTCTTCTGAGGGCCCAGGCCCTAGGATCCTGTGGACTTTTCATTTGCCTGTTGTAAGTGGCAGAGTGGGTGGTGAGATGACATTTAGTTTTGTGGGTGCCCTTAAGATGTATTAACCAGGAACCCATTGGTTTTTATTTTATTTTATTTTATTTTTTTAAGCACATAGATTCCCCTGTATCTTTGGGTTGCTTTCAGTGATTCAATTTGTGTGGCTTGTAGAAAGTTGGGTGGAGAGGGGCCTTGACTGCGGTCTAGCAGTGTCTTGATAGGGAAGAGAGGGGATGCTAGAGGTGCTCTTTGGCTTACTATTCCAGAAATGCAATATCTCATCCAATGCACCAAATGCCCTGATTAGAAGTTATGTAAGAGAGACCAAACAACAACTGTGCACCAGAATGAACGCACACCGGAAATCTATCAAAGACAAGAATACCCAGTTACCGGTGGGGGCACATTTCTCACAAGAAAACCACTCTCTCTCCAATCTCTCAGTTCTAATCCTCAAAGGGAATTTTACAAAAGACTTTTCACAGATAAGCCTACGAACTTCTCTTCATAAATCTACTGTATACAAAAAATCATGGACTATATTATAGACAGTGGATTTATGACACATTATAACCTGCCTGACATCTGACTCCTCAGGTACCTCTCCACTATTCATCTGCTACATTCATCACCCTTCTCTTTTTTTTTTTTTTTTTTCCCCCCTTTCCCCCAGCCTGTCTCTCACTCACTGAGTCCTCAGTTTACATATTCACTGACTGCCTTTCTTACATGCATACCAGCCTCTGGCTTTTTACTATTCATTCCCTCCAGGAAGAGCACACACCAACTGCAGAGACTTCCTCAGCCTGATGAAGGGTTTTTAAACCTAAAAACTTGCTAAGAAAAGTTTTCCCAACTATTTAAGTTGGTCTCATAAAAGATACCAGATTCACCCAAAGAAACTTGTCTGTGTTTGCTGGTGAAGTCACAGAGTTGAAGAAAGGCCTGGATCAATGAGACAGGAAATATGTCTTTGGTTCAATCATGTGAAACATTTGTGAGGGTCCACTGGATCTTACTTATGCCCTCCCTGGAAAAAGGATCAGATCCCTTTTTCATACTTTTGATCTACCTGGGAAGGGAGATGGTGTCTCTCCTCACTGCTGTATCTTGCTGCTTCCTACATCTTGAAGGCCTTAAGTTGTGTCCTTTCTATAGCAAAGGAGGAATTCCTGGTTATCCAGGGTTGATAGCTTTGCTCTCTTGCATCTGTCTGACCTCTATCAGTGAATAATCCTGGAATGCTCCCAGAATTTGCAGATCAGTCAGTGAAAATTTATATTTAGGGTTTAGGATATAAAATCTTTTGATACAGGAGACCATGATCCCTAATTCAGACAATTTTAAACTCTCCTGTGTGGAAGGAAATATCCCTAGCAGCAATTTTTTAATGTTGTAATTTTATACTTATTTTGGCAATGGAAGAAGCATACAAGCACAGAGAGATTGCTGGTCTCAGCAATGAGGGGCTGAACAACAGGCAAACTGGTAATAAATACCTAACAGTTGCAGTCATGACTCTGACAGCTCTGTTGCACTCAGGTGCACATAGGAGTTTTTATATTGGGTTATATAACTGTGTGCAGTAAACTAACTTGGTTGACAATAATACCTTCCAGCATCTTCAGCTTTAACACTGCTGATTGTGAGATTTAAAATCAATTCCAGGCTCTCTGCCCCTGAACCGGGTTGGTACTCCCTATTGCAGGTTGGAAGCATGATGGAGGAAGAGCTTAGGAGCTTGTCCAGGTTTCTGTTGGTACCAGGATAAGCGATCATAAATACTCTGAGTAACTCTGGAACTGGCTTTGCATTTGATGGTTACTCTATCTATTGGAGACACACAGGGAGTCTGGTGTCTGGGTCTGCACTATGTCCCTGCTGGTGTTTGAAGTTATGAACAAAATGAAAATAAAAGTGAATCTCAGTTGTTATCAACTAAATCATCACATGCTTCCACTCATTACTTGTAGTCACCTTTCTGAACAATAGTATTTGTTTATAAGAATAATTTCAATTGCTGTAAATGATCAAGGAAATGGGTGGAACGGGTGTGATATGACCATCAAATTATGCAGGTTGAGATTTTGTTTTTTGAAGTTGTTAACCTCCTACTTTTACCCTTAACCTGTTTCAGGAGCAAACACAGCCAGAGGAGTTGAGTCCAAGAGGTCATCTTGATATGTCTGACTGGTTCAGTGCCAATTTATGGACTCTAATTAATGACATGCCGAACACAATGCTCAGAGCAGAAATATGCCATGTGAGTGTGAAATATGCAAATTTGGGTCAGAGATGAAAATGTATATCTGATTCATAAATGTGCAGAAAGGGGGCAAGGTGAACTAGGCAAATTTAGCCCCAGGAATCCACTGGTCAGGGTTTCCTGGGGGAAGCTGGTCTCACAAGCTTATCCATAGATGTGCCCAGCACTCGTGTAGTCCAGTGATACTGGCACTTCAGCATGATGTGACTTGTTTCTGGTGGGGATGCTGACCTGGGGTTGCTTTTTGAAGGGCAGATTCAAACAGGGCCAGACTTCAGCTAACAGCAGTAAAAAACAAGTAGCCTCCTTAATGCTCCAAAGCCCATTGCTGTGCCTGGGATGTCTCACCGTGAATTCCTGTGCCTCCTTATTGACACCTCTGGGACAGCGCAGGTGCAGCCACTTCTGTGATGAGCCAGGTCTGTTCTTGGTGTTACAGGGGGTTCCTCTTAGTCAGGAAATGAGGCTAGGGGAGTAGACTTCCCCTGGCAGCATTTTCTCCTGCACTTTAATGAGAAAAGGGCTTAAAATGGAGTGAGCAGCATGCAGGATGAATATCTATCAGGTTAATAGCTAAAGTGCAGGGTTCATAGTCATAATGTGACTAATGGACAAATTATTAACAGAGAATAATATACTAAAAAAAGGGGAGTAGTTCATACTGGTCTGTGGCACCGTGCCTGGCTGCAATAACCTCATGAACACGTACAGTGTTGGCACTGTTGACTGAAGTGGTGTATTCATTCCCATGCAGGCTGGCTGTGACCTAGGCTAAAGCCTCACTTTGGGTGGAAGCGGCACAGAAGCTGGGATGCGTCTCCTGAGCTTGTGTGACCAGAGCATCTCTGCAGGACTCAGATGTTTGAGGCAGTTAGGAAGAGCTTTGTAACCAACCTTGCTGTCTAAGGACTGCAGGAGATGGTGGGAGACCATGCGCAGATGTGCCAGGACTCTGTCTTTCTTTCCAGAGTTACCCAACAGCACAGTTCATGGGAAAGGTGAAGGATCAGTTTCTGCCCCCAAATTACTCCAGATTAGAGTCCAAGGGCATCAGAGTAGACTTCTACCTGTATAACTGAGAGCAGATTTAGCTTTAATGAAAAGTTCTGAGTTGATTGACTGATGCTAGTTTGTATGTGCATCTCCCAATTCTCAGCTCCCTCAGTTGCCTGTTAGGGAGCCTTTCTAACTTCTAACTGCTATCACTATAATAGACAAAATAAGTAAAGCTTGCACAGGCTTTGCATCAAACAGCAACTGTGTCTCCTGGAGATAATGCCAAGGATTGTGGAGTCTTGAATCAAGAGAAAATCCCCCTTGGCACTTGAATATGTAAACAAAATTCATAGTGTTCCTCTGTCTAATTTAACTGTATCACACAAATGAAACAATACTATGTCTTTTATCACTATTTCCATGCCCTTCTTTATGTGGCTATGACAGTTTATTGCCTGCTGGAATTGCTAGTGTTCAGCCAAAAGTGCTGCTTCCTTTCTAACCTGTTCCCATTCACTTAAATGTATTTTGGATTGAGAACCTGTGTTTTAAGTAATTTTTTTTTTTTCATTTTTTGCTAAATGATCCCTGAGGAATACTAAGCAGCAGGTATACAAATGTCTGAGATGGTTTTGATCTAAACTAATAGTGCTCAACTTTTTGGCCCCATGGGCCAGAAGAGTGGCATGGTCCAGGTACCAGGACAGGGCCCTGCACCACACCTGCCTGGCCCCTGCATGCCAGGTTGGGCTCCATGCCACCTCCTGTGCACTGGTTTCATAGTAGTTAGGGGTCACAAGGGACCTAAATAGATCATCTAGTCTACCCCCCGCCACTGGCTGGAGCACATGCTGGGATTACATGACCCCAGACAGGTCTTCATCCAACCTCTTTTTGAATTTACCCAAGGCAGGAGCAAGGACCACTTCCCTAGGAAGTTGGTTCCAGATCCTAGCCACCCTAACAGTGAAATAGTGCCTCCTAATCTCTATCCTGAACCTATTCTCCAGCAGCTTCTGGCCATTGTTTCTCATCACCCCAGGTGCTGCTGTGGGGAATAGGGCCCTTCCTCTGTGCTGCTGATCTCCCCTAATGAGTTTGTAGGCAGCCACCAAATCCCCTCTCAGCCTCCTCTTGCTGAGGCTGAACAGGTTCAGGTCCCTCAGCTTCTCCTCATAGAGCCTGCCCTTTTGCCCTCCAACCAAGCGGGTGGCCCTCCTCTGAACCCTCTCCAGGCTGGCCATATCTTTCTTAAAGTGAAGTGCCCAGAACTGGATGCAGTACTCCAATTGACTCCAATGTCCACGTAGAGGGGGAGTATCACCTCTCTGGACTGGCTTGAGATGCACCTTTGGATGCAGGACAAGGTGCGGTTGGCTTTGCTGACTGCGGTCTGGCATTGGTGGCTCATGTTCATCTTGGAGTTAATATTGACTCCAAGATCCCTTTCCACCTCTGTGCTCACAAGGGGGGAGCTCCCCAGCTTGTATGCATGCTGTGGGTTCTTTCTCCCATGGTGCAGCACCCTGCATTTGTCTACGTTGAACCCCATCCTATTACCATCCACCCACTTCTGTAGTCTGTCTAAATCTAATTGCAGCCTCTCTCTCCCTTCGAGTGTGCCTACCTCTCCCCACATCTTGGTGTTATTGGCAACCTTGGACAACATGTTTTCCACCCCCTCGTCCAAGTTGCTAATGAAGATGTTGAACAGTGTAGGCCCCAGGACCGAGCCCTGGGGGACCCCACTATTCACATCCTACCAGGTTGAGTACAACCTCTCCACCACCACTCTCTGGGTGTGTGCCATCAGCCAATTAATGACCCATCCAACTGTGCAGGAATCAATGCCACAGTCTCTCAATTTATTAATGAGAATGGGGTGAGAGACGGTGTCAAAGGCCTTTTGAAAGTCCAGAAAGACTACGTCCACAGTGACACCATCATCCAGGGATTTATTTACCTGGCCATAAAAGGCAATCAGGTTGGTCTGGCAGGACCTGCCTTTGATGAACCCATGTTGATTTCCCCTGGGCATGATCTCCCCTGTAGGCCCCTCACAGATGTGATCCTTGATAATTTTTTCAAGTATCTTCCCCAAGACCGATGTGAGGCTTATGGGCCTATAGTTTTCTGGGTCCTCCTTTCTCCCTTTCTTATAAGTGGGGACATTAGCTAGTTTCCAATCTCTGGGCACCTGGCCTGTGGACCATGATCACTCGTACAGCCAGGCCAAGGGCACAGCAATGACCCCTGCCAGCTCCCTCAACACCCATGGGCAGAGGGCATCAGGGCCTGCAGATTTAAAAACATCCAGCCCTTCCAGAAGATCCCTAACTACATCTGCACAGACCCGAGGCCTGGCAGTGCTATTCCCAAGATTGCCCCTACCTGTGGTGGGAGAGCTGTCCTGGTCCCTGTCCAAGAAGACCGAGGCAAAGAACTTGTTAAAAATTTCAGCTTTCTCATCTGGCGTAGCCACAAGATTACCATTTGAATCTAGCAGGGGCCCTACATTATCCAGTGCACTCTTCTTACTCCCAATGTATTTGAAGAAGGACTTTTTGTTGTCCTTAATCCTGGTCGCTAGCCTAAGCTCCACCCCTGCCTTGGCCTTCCTAAAGGCCCTCCTACGCTCATGGGCCAAGGAGGAGTATTCCTCCTTGGAGATGGCCCCTCTCTTCCAGCGGGTGTACACCTCCCTCTTGGCCCTCAGGCATTCTTGAATGCCCTTGCTGAGCCATGGGGGTTTCAGAGCACTCTTACCCCCCTTGCTTCTCTCAGGGACCGTTACCCTTTGGGCCTGGAGGATCGCCCCCTTAAGGTATGACCATCCCTCATGGACTCCCATCTCCTCTACCTTCTGGGCCCTCAGTGCCTCCACC
>NW_005843366.1:19868-24036 GCF_000455745.1 Alligator sinensis | reverse complement strand
CCTCCCAGTTCTGTCCCTTCTATATAGTGTGGTATCAAGCCCTGTACTGCCCTGTGTATCTGATCCAGTGCACAGGGCTGTGCTATGTGGCCCATGGGGTGTGGCAGGCCAGTAGGGGGAGCTTCTGCATTGAGCCTCCTGCCTCACCACGCCTGTCCACCTTCTCAGACTCCATGTGTCTCTCCAGGGGTGCCTAAGCCCTGGCAGACCCCCTTTTGAGCCCTACTGCAGAGTCCGGGGGTAACGTGTGCGGCCACCCCCCCGAGAAGGGACTGTCTGGGGTCTGTGTCCTCAGGGAAAACACAGGCCTAAAAGTCCTACGGGTACTTGACCCAGTACAAGAACTTGGGGCACTTCCCCAAGTCGGGGGCCAAAAAGGATAGTCTCCCTTAGTCTGCAGACCCAAGGGGCCTCCTAGGCATAATTAAACCCACCCCTCAATAAGTCTCCTACACCAGTCACAAAGGAGAACTTTATTGGTTATAGAGGGTACAGGGTAGGAAAAAGGAGAACTTTATTGGTTACAGAGGGTACAGGGTTAGAATAGGGTGCAGGGGAGAGAAATCCCATAGAGCAAACTCCCGTGGCTGGGGTAGCCTTTGATCTCGCATCTGAGTTACTGCAAGCTATATATCTAGTTGGATCTCAGTTAGCTTATTCACAAGTAGCATCTGGAGGCTGTTAGAGATTCCCTCTGGAGGCAGGCAGGAAGGTAGCTTGCTCACAAGGATCATCCAGAGGCTGTTAGAGATTCCCTCTGGAGGCAAGCAGTTCCTTGATCGTGAGTTTTGAGAGAGAGAGAGAGAGCAAGTTTCAGATGGTCCAGCTCTTCTTTGTTCCTGAGTATCCCTCATGGCTGCCGGCCCTCTTCCTGGGCAGTCCTTAACTTTATATAGCCCTTGTGACCTCATTTACCTGGTCCAGTGGAGGTCAGCACCTGTTGGCTGTGAGCCAACCAATTTGAAATACATCACTAGTTGCCGGGCAGACTCTAGCCCACCAGGAAGGAAGCCCCTCACCCAGGTATGTGATGCCAGTCATGTAGGCAGAGGGAGCAGGTTTCCCCCTCCCCCAGGAACGAATCCAGCTCAGGTTACCCAAAGAGAGAGGGTAAGGATGTCTCTCTGCTGGGCCCAGCCTTATCAAATTGTCACAAAGTATAGACTTTGGGGAGAGATAAAGGTGGCTTTCTGCCACATGGGGCTCCCTACAGGTCTGGAAATCTGGCAACAGGGGAATGTTGAAAATTTCATAAGAGAGAGTTGAAAACTTTTTAAAGCTGAGAGATGGTATATTATGTCCACTGCTCTCCCCCTACCCACAAAACCTGCTGCCTTTTCAGAGAAGAGCATCATGTTGGCTAGGTCTTTCTCCTTCCATCCTCAATACCTACTGCTTTCAACTAAAAAAAGGCATTGAATGATTCAGCCTTTTCTGCTTTATCTATCTTTTTGCTTTATTTTCCTTAGTAGGAGGCCTAAGCTTTTCTTGCCCTCTTGTAATATATGTATAGAGTGCTTTGTTTTTTTTGCCCTGTGTTTCTTGCTATCTGTAACTCACCTTGTTTCTTGACCCTCTTGATTTTCCTCCCTACATGCATGTACTGCACCCATCCTTAACATGGCCAAACTTTCATATTTTATAAGAGTGCATTTTAAGTCTGAAGTCATTGGAAAGCTTGTTGTCTAGCCAAACGGCTCTTGTACAATACTTCCTAGCGTTTCTCCTGTGAGGATAGCGTGCTCTTCTCTTGCCCTTAATGTTAAGCCTATGGTTATAGCTAGAACAGATTAAAAAGATTTTGATGCTAGTCTCCCCTTTCAAAATACTCATTTCACAAATTAGTGGTTCTACATGCAGAGTTTGGCAAAAGTATCACTAAAAAATTAATTCTTTGCATTTCAAATTTTTCTCACGCGCCCGTGTGTGTGTGTGCATGCATGTACATACATGTTCTCCCTCGCTGCAACTTTCTTCTCTTTGCCGTTAGGTTTTACTTGGACTTGGAACCGAATTTCATGTTGATGAGGGTGTTTCCATGTCCAAAAGTAATTGGAACTTTTTACTTTTACTTTTGTCTGTAGAGCACATGGCTAGCACCTGTATACCTGTTTCCATGTCCACCTTTTTAATTGTCTTCCATATAAAGTTTCAGGATCTCGGATTTAGCTTTACTCCTGATATAAACAACCCCTGAAGAGCTGGGATTCTCTGGACTAGAAACTGCATTTCCAAAATGATTCTTAAGACGATAGTAGGGCACTTTGGCTAATAAAGATGAGCTTTCAGACAGTGGTCAACAGATGGCAGCACTAGCCCTTTGAATGGGACTGTCTGAAACTCCACGCCACTCATACGACAATTAAAAAAAAAATCATTGCGCAAGTGAAACAACAGAAAGATGATTTCTGTATTTGCGGTTCTCCTCTACAGGATGCAAATAACACTGAGTGAGTTCGATTCTTCTCTCTCATATTTGTTTAACCCCACTTACTTCCAGGAGACAACATCTTGCACTTTAATCCACAGTTTAATTGGTGCCATAGACATAGGATGGGAACTGCGGATCTTGGCCTGGTGGAATTTGATCAACTGGAAGCAAATTCTCTTTACACTTGTGGCAGAGCAATCTCTCTCCGTGATTTCAGTCACTATAAATGTGCTCCAATCCCCGACTAACTGATCAGCACTGGGCAGTGCAGAAACAGCTGGTGGCTGTGTCAAGGGCAAGACTCAAGGTCAATAAGCACTGCCTTCAGAGGATCATATGTCATGGTCCTCTAGCTTGTGCTTAACACCAAATGAGTGACACTTTGATCATACTGTTGCAGATTCAAATCAAATTATGTGACTAACTATGCAAAGCATATGACTTTGTTTAAAGACACAAGTCAAGGTGGTGAATGGAAAGTCAGTGTGGCTTATTGCATTGACAGAAGTGCACTGGAAATCCATGCTGATATTTAGTTGGCATGTTCAGGGTTGAGCTGAGGCACCATCGGGTTTGAGAATCCCTAGGAGGATTCCTTGCAAAGCCAGTTCATGCATTGCCCTTGCATGCATTGAGTAGGACAAGGCCCTACTCATGTCTTGTCTTAGGCACAACCCAGGTATGGGGGTGGGGTTAGGATTAAGGGGTAAGAACACAAGGCTGGGAAGCCCAAGATCCAAGGGTCACAGTTACTAGTGAGTCTGAGTACCAGGAGTTAGGTAGGGATGTAGGCAGTCTGGCTCTGGCTAATAGGTACAACTCACCCAGCATCCATGAAGAGATCTTTAGTTCACTTCTGTCGCAACTTTCCATCTTAAAGTCCAGCTTGACAGAACCAGTCCCACTCCTCAAATGTAAAAATACAGGCACCATGACGAAAGAAGGCCTTTTCCCACTCCTCTGCCATGGAGGTGCCCCCACCATGTGGGTTATCATTGCTGTCCTGTGATTCCTGCTTATCTCATCTCGTTCAAGCCCAGGTGCTCATATGCAGTCCTGGCCTGTTGCTGGTCAGAGAAAATTTCTCTCTATGCAGCGAGCTTCATTGGGCTGTGGATTCCTGTGTTAGGCTGGAGATCATACCCAATAACCTTAAAATCAAGATTTATAGAAATCCTACGCTCAGGCTTCCAGTTCCTTTTATAATCTAAATCAAGTAACTTAAGGAAGAAACATGAAAACCACCTTTTTCTGACCCTCAAAGTGTTATGTAGCCTAGCTTTTCCCTTATGCCTTGCAGGGCTGCTGATGGCCCTCTAGCAGAAGAGGACACGGCGACAGGCCCTGGATCTGTCACAGTGGGTCTCCATAAAGTGCAGTGAGTTGTTTCTTCCCTCCTGAGTTCAAATTCGCTGTCTCTAGAGTCCTCCCCACCCTGGTTTCCTTAGCCCTGAGGCCATGGGGTCTGTCCCTCAACATGACAATGCTGCCATCAAACACTTTTTCTTTGGATGGTGACAAGTGGAGTTCATGAAGCTGCTGGAAAATCATGTCAGAACTGGAGGGAATGAAGTCATTTTAGCCAGGAGAAAATGTAGGCAAATTAGATACTTTCATAAGGAAGAAAATGTTTTCAGGAAAATGCCTGTATATTAGTACACAGATAGAGATCACGAGTGCAGTGTGTGGTGCCCTTCAATAAAGGTAGTCACTGTGTTGAAAAAGAGGATGCTTTAG
>NW_005843366.1:17200-19858 GCF_000455745.1 Alligator sinensis | reverse complement strand
TGTGCTGGTCTAGCACTGTGAGAGGGACAGCGAGGTGCTGCTGACAGTAATAATCTCCAGCACCTTCAGCTTCAGTGTTGCTGATTGTGAGAGTGAAATGGGTTTCAGACCTGCCGCCACAGAGTCAATCTGGGACTCTGCATTCAAGGGAGGAACCCAGAAAATAGACAAGGGGCTTAAGCACTTGCCCAGGTTTCTGCTGGTGCTAGGTTAAGTTAGTTGTGCTTTTTAAATCCTACAAGGCTGGAGTTGGCTTTGCAGGGGATGCTGGCAGTGTCCCCAAGAAATGCCAACATGGACTCTGGAGTCTGAGCCAGCACAATGTCCCCTCTGGCAGCTGAATTCATGAATGCGATATAATTAATAATGTGATGTGTAGTCAGTATGTATGTAACCATACCAGGGGTTTAGGTTGTAGCCGTGTTGGTCTAAAGATATAGGCAGACAAGGTTCCTTGGGTGAATTTGATATCTTTTATTAGACCAACCCAAATGGCATTCCATCCAGGAAGAGCACACATCAACTGCTGCAGCTTCCTTAGCCTGACGAAGGGTTTTTGAACCCGAAAGCTTGCTTAATAACTATTCTCCAACCATTTGGGTTGGTCTAATAAAAGATATCAAATTCACCCAAGGAACCTTGTCTGCCTGTAACCATACCAGGCTTGCTTAAATATACCACTGACACCCTGTCACAGAGCACTCAGGAGCCCTGTGCCTGAAGAGGGGAAAACTGCTAGGGAAGGAGCCCTAGCAGTGACTAAGGAGCACAGCTGTGGGTTGCCGGGGCAACCAGGGAAGGTCAGCTGACCAGAGGGGGCAGGGCCTGGCCCTTATAAAGCCCAGGAGCTGAGGCCAGAGGCAGTTCCTTGCCAGCAGCCAGAGAGGCAGGAGCTCTGGAAGCAATGATGTGAGGAGAAGCTTGAATAGAGGTACTGCTAGCAGAAAAGGGGAGCAGCCCCAAGATGCTGGAGCAATGTTATTTTAGCCAGGCGGCTTCAGTTTATGTTACAGCCCAGGGGCTTGTGTTTTGTTGTTGTTTGAACTGGTGGTTTGGGTGAGGCTGTTAGGGGTTGGAGGAGGCCTCATAGGGGACCCACAGTAGTGTGGGGACCCCAGCGCCAGTAGGGGTGCACTGTATGGGGTACATAGACCCCGGCCCCAGAGAGGGGGCCCTGTTGAAAAAACCCCAGAGTGGGGGTGGCGGGCCCCAGAGGGGGGGCAACACTTGAGAAGGCCCACAGAGAGATTGAGAAAAGGCCAAGACATAACAGCTATTCCATCAGCGAGGCTTGGGCTGCGGTATTGGGGAGGATAGGAGCCGCAGATAGCGCCCCCTGGCAACGGAGCAGTACAATGGCAGCCTCCCGCTAATTAATATCAACTAATTAATTAACAGCAAGGCATGGCAGGCGAGAAGGTGGGCAGTTGCCTCAGGAACAGGTGTGCAGGTCACAGTTTAGCTCGGACCAGAACAGATACCTGTTACACACCCATAGGCAGTTGTTGCAGCCTACTGCATGGTACTAGTACTGTACATTAGCTCTCATCCCTAAACCCTCTTCTCTGTCATTCAAACCTTTCTTACAGTCATTCATTTTTACTTTGATAGGTGAAATAAAACTAATTTCCTCAGAAGCTAGTGATTGCCCCTGACAACATTTCTTACATTTTCATGTATAGCCGTCCCCGGATGTGTATGTGGGATGACAGCATTCTGCCGCTGTTGGCTGGGTCCAGTGCCAGTACCCGAGTCTGCCTGGCGCAGCCTGCACCGAGCACCAGGAAGAACCCAGTGCTGGCACTGGCCCCAGCCTGCTGCCATCCCATGTGCAGATCCAGGGGCCTGTGCCCCCCGGGAGGGCTGGGGGGTGTGCCAGACTCCTCTTGGGGGGGATTTGGGCCCCTAGACCTGTGCGCGGGATGACAGTATGCTGCTACTGCTGGCTGGGGCCAGTGCCAGCACCATGCTTTCCAGCACTCAGCACAGGCTGCACTCAGGGCTGTTTTCAGCCAACAACGGCAGCCTGGTGTCATCCTGTGTGCAGATCCAGGGGTCCACGCCCCCTGAGAGGAGTCTGGCACAGCCCCGCAGCCCTCCCAGGGGGCATGGACCCCTGGATCTGCGTGCGGGTTAACAGCATGCTGCCGCTGCCGACTGGGGCCAACACCAGCGCTAGTCTTCCCAGCACTCGGCATGGGCTGCGCCCAGCGCTGGTCCCAGCTGGCAGCAGCAGCCTGCTGTCATCTCGCATCATCTGGGGGCTCACACCACCCAGCAAGAGCTGGGAGAAGCAATTGGAGAGCTGGGGGAAAGATCGCGGAGCCTGGGAATCCAACTAGGAATTGGGGGAATGTTCAGGGACCTGAACTTTCCCCCAGCCCCTTGTTCGATTCCCCAGCTCTCTGATCGCTTCCCCAGTTCTTCTTGGTGTGCAGATCAGGGGTCCACGCTGTGGCAGAAATGCCCCCGTCGGTGCCCCTCTCCAGAGATCTGTCTCAGCCAGCCCGAGAGGCTGCTGTTGAATCTCTCACAGCGGGGATCTCGCTCCTTGTCTGCAGACAAAAGCCTGGCGCCTGGGAGGCGATGCTCTGGTCACCTGGGCAGGGGGGGGAAGACCCGGCCCTGCGCGCGGGCCCAGGTAGCCAGGGATGCTTT
>NW_005843366.1:16756-17138 GCF_000455745.1 Alligator sinensis | reverse complement strand
CTGTGGAGGTCAGGGAGGTTTTAAAAAGGCCTGGGCCAGGAAGAAGGGGAGCCATTAGCCATGCGGTCATCCAGGTGTATCTGAACCTGGCTCTCTCCTCATCACCGCATGCTGCAAGAGTGCCCTGCCTCCAGAGGAAACAACAACCACCTCTGGATGATGCGAGTGAGTAACCTACTAGAGATCCGATCAGATATTTAGCTTCAGTAACTCAGATGCGTGTTGAAACGGCTACCTCAGCCCCCCTGGTTTGCTCTATGGGATTCCTTTGATATTCCTGTAAGATTTCTTGATATTGCTCTACCTTTTACCCTATTTCCGCCCTACCCCCTGTAATCAATAAAGTTCTCCTTTGTGACCGGTGTGGGAGACTTATTGAGGG
>NW_005843366.1:10120-10652 GCF_000455745.1 Alligator sinensis | reverse complement strand
GTGCTCCAGGGAAGGGGTCGGCCGGACGGGAGGCACCCCAGGGAGGCACTCGGAGCCTGGAAGGTGGTCGGGAGCAGGGAGGTGGGCGGCTCAACGCAGGAGCGCCCCCTACTGGCCCGCCACACACGCCTCCCGGGAAAAGCTGGGGGAATGATCAGAGAGCTGAGGAATCCAACAGGGAGCTAGAGGTCAATCACAGAACAGTCCTTCCCCTCTATTCCCCCTCCCTCTCCTTAGTTCCCTGCAGCAAGCCCAGCTTCAAAACTTGAAACGTTTTGAGTGCCCTTGTTTCATTTCAAAGCTGTTTCAAAGTTTTTTGTTTTGTTTCAACTTTGTTGTTTCAACCTCGAAATGCATCAAAACAGCTTGGAAATGAGACGCCCATTGAAACTGGGCTACCAAGCATAGACCTTGAGATGGTGCAGAGGCACTTGGAGGAACTGGATGCGTCTAAGTCGGCAGGCCGGATGAGCTCCATCCGAGTGTACTGAAGGCACTGACTGATGTCATTGCACAGCCACTGGCAGGGGAA
>NW_005843366.1:0-9346 GCF_000455745.1 Alligator sinensis | reverse complement strand
AGTTGGAGAACTCCGAGGAGAACCCCTCAAGGGAGGACTCCGCAACCATCTTGTGGAGAACTCTAAGCGTGCTGTGGAGCCTAGCAAACTCCACGTGTGTCTTGGAGGAGGATATAGGGGCCTGATCAGCTTCTAGCCACTCCCTGTCATAGTGTGAATTTGACGTATCCCCTGTGTGAAATATTCATGGAGTCGTACATCGACGACTCATCTCAGTGCGGTTCGGAAGAGATCTCACTTGTGTTTGTTTGTCTGCAACTGCAACTCAAGCAAGTTTCCTCCCTGCACTGTGACCATCGGCAGTGTAAGTAAAGCCTCCTTTAAAAAAACAATACGCTGTCTCGCCTCTCCATCCACCAGCCCGCCTGACGTTCGCTTAATTAACCAGCGTTTCCCTTGGTCGGCTCCACCCGGCCGAGACAGGCAGAAAACAGCAGAATACAACAAGGAGAAATGCAAAGTGCTGCACCTAGGGAGGAAAAATGTCCAGCATACCTACTGCCTAGGAAATGACCTGCTGGGTGGAACAGAAGCGGAAAGGGATCTTGGAGTCCTACTGGACTCCAAGATGAACATGAGTTGGCAGTGTGACGAAGCCATCAGAAGAGCTAATGGCACTTTATCATGCATCAGCAGATGCATGACGAACAGAACCAAGGAGGTGATACTTCCCCTCTATTGGGCGCTGGTCAGACCACAGTTGGAATACTGCATGTAATTTTGGGTGCCACACTTCAAGAGGGATGTGGATAACCTGGAGAGGGTCCAGAGAAGGGCCACCCGTATGGTTAAGGGCTTGCAGGCCAAGCCCTACGAGGAGAGACTAGGGCACCTGGACCTCTTCAGCCTCCGCAAGAGAAGGTTGAGAGGCGACCTTGTGGCTGCCTATAAGTTCATCATAAGCACTAGCAGCCAGAGGAGCAGAGCTGGGGATATCATCTTGACTGGCTCAGTGTGGTTACACACTCAAAGCAAATGACACCAGCAATTTATAATGGCTGAGAGCAGCAGAGAAATGCCACTTGAATGTAAAACATGCAAATCTGGGTTAGAGATGGCAATTAATTTCTCATCGGTACATGTGTGCACAAGAGGGGAGGAGCCCAGTGAAGGAGGCAAGTTCAACCCCAGGCATCCTCCTTGCATTGGGCTCAAATGGCACTTGTCAAAGGTGACTGGGAATAAATGGCTTCAGTTCATGTTTGGTGCAAGACTGACACTAGCCAGCACCCGTTTTCTCCTTGCAACAACATGTGGCATGAGCTCTTTCTTTCAACTGAGTGGAGACTTCCTGTGTGTTTATTTTCAGTCATTCAAAGAAAATACCCTTTTTTAGTTAGGCTGGTTTCTGCCCTCAGGAACTCTAGATATGTGCCAGGATGACTATAAGGGAAACTCTCTGCACCAAGGGCACTCAACCCCTGGCCCACAGGCCAAATCTGGCCCTTGGGGCTCCCCACAGGTTGAGAAATTTGGCAGTAGAGCGTGGTGGCAACTAGTACTGCCATTGTTTCCCTCCAGTAAATTTCTAAGCCCTATGTGGTTGGATCCGGCCCAGGTTGCTGCCATGGGGATGGATCACGTCTGGGCCATTGCTATGCAATGGGATTGGGGCCTGCACTGCTAAGTAGCTGGATCAGGCCATGGCTGCACCCACTCCCTGCATCGGATTGCCTCCTCTGCCATGCCTGGACCATGGGCCAGACTGGGTCTGTTAGCTGGATCTGGCCTGTGGATGGAGCTGGCACTGCCCATCTGGCCCACAGGGCAAAACGTTTGGGTGCTTCTGCTCTACACTTACAGCAGTACGACTTAGAGCAGGTTGGACTTTAGTGAGAGGTGCTGAGTTCCCCAAGTGGTTTTGATTCTTGCTATAGCTCAGGGGAGGAGTTTTTAAATAGTAGAAATCCCTTTTAATGCATTCAGTTCTCATTTAAGTTTTACCTTGGACTCGAGTGTTAACAGCCAGATGAGCTATGCCTATGAGATTTGACCTGCTGCATCTGAGCTGTCCCTTGGTGATCAATGAAGTATGAGGAATAAAATGCAACCTATAACTAAGTGCAGCAGGAAAAGAGAAATCAGCTATGAGTGCACTAAACCTCTCGTCTTAATAATCTCAGATATAGGAGGACTGGTTTCTGAATGGCAAGGCTGCAATTATTCCCAGTGAAGTTACTGGGGCTAACAGTGTTTTGATCATAAAGTCAGTGTACTAAATCAGTCTTTTGCTAGATCAGAACCTAACTGCTTTTGAAATATCGGAAGCATGCAGGGAAGTTAGTGTCATGCTCTGTGAACTGTTTGTAATGATTTTATATTTTTAAATGTAATCCTAGGACATGATTTGACTTTAAATCAAGCCAGTGCTATCTTGGTTTGTTCCTTATCCTGGATCCAGAGCACTAAAAGGCAGAGCAGCTGAACAGGTAAGAGATCCTTTTGGCACATATGAGCAGATGATGAGGTCTTCTTGATGCATCTGAGCAGCTCTGTGCTTGTTGTTGCAGAAGTGGAAGATGTCAGTTGGTGTGAACTATGCAAACTGATCCCAAAATACATTCAGAAAGATGCAAATAAATGTTAAGCTGTCTGATTTTTATTTATTTATTTATTTATTTGTAATCTTCCTCATTTTGATGCGTGTCTCAGGTGAAAGTGAGTGTGTAAGTGTCTTCCTTTCTGTTATTGCTTGGATGCCAGTACTGTCCTTACTGGACTTGAGTGGTCCTTGTAAAAAAAACAAAAAAACAAAAACAAAAAACAAAAAGAAACCCAACAAAACCCCAAAATCTGCCATGAATGAAAATATCAAGTCATTACCCCAAAGTCTTCAGATGACCCATGGGGGAATGGTAACTAATAACCAGGATGGAGCATCTGATAAAGAGTAGTCTGGCTCCTGTGGGAGGCTTAGCACGAGCAAGACAAAAATGTACCCTTCTGAGTGAATCGACGTGTGCAATTAATGCGAAGCAATACACTCTGGTGCATATTGCGCTGGAGTTAATTGCTCCCGGGCACTGTGTTTACACATGTGCTGAGGACTGCAGCACTTTGGGCTGAGTCAGAGCAACTGTGGCTGGCAGTGGGCTGGGGGGCAGGGGTCAGCTTGCCAGTCCAGGGCTGCTTCTACCCATCTCAATGTGCTGTGGAGGGGCTGGCTGGGGCATGAGGGTGCTCCAGTGTGGGGCTAGCTGGCAGGCAGTCCCTGCACTGAAGCAGTCTTGTGCCCCAGCCAGCTCTGTCAGCATCTACACAGGCGTGACTCTCCTGACAATTCTTGCTCTTTTCCTGAGCATCCGGTAATGGTTTCTGAGCTTTCCAGCCTGGGGTTAGACCCCAAGGTCCATATTTAGGCATCTAAAAATAATTACCCTGATTTTGAAAGCATGGAGCATCCTGTGGAAATTTAGCTCCGTGCTTCCAGATGTGGAGCGGATGGTCCTTGCACAGAAAGAGATCTCATTGAGGCAGTGCCGTGTATGATCTCGCAACCCCCTAGTATGTGTTGCCAGGAGCAAAATGGAAAGCCTCAGCTGGGTGTGTTGCACTTAATTTTGATTAAGGGGTGGCATGAAGGGAATGAAACAATCAGTGATCCCATTCCAGTCTCAAATCTGAATTGATTGAACACACAAGCAATACCACTGCTCAAGCAGAAGCCCAGCAGTATGTAGGGTATCCTTCTGCAGGCCTGGTGGTTAAAGACCTAACAGTAAACTCTGGATTTTACTCTGGCTTATAGGGCTACTATACTCTTTGACTGTATAAAGGGGGCAGCTTGAGCTGGAGTCAGGTAGTGAAATGACCCCTGTGTTTGATGCTGGAGTAATGGCTACTGGAAAACTGCACATGCAGTTTTGATGTCCGCAATTGGGGAAGGCAGTCACAAAATTACAGCGGGCTTGGGGTGGAGCCATGAATATGGTTACTAGATTGGAAAGCATGCCATACAGGGAAAGCTCAATTTATTGAGCATATCAAAGAGAAGGCTAAGGGTCATTTGTCTGGCAAAAAAGGGAGCGAACTTAAAAGGATGAACTTGGGTCTTGCTGGTCTGGTCCTCGTAATCACAGTGCTGTCGCTGACTGCACCAACCGTTTTCTTCTCTGTTGCTGAAAGAGAGAGTGGATGAGGTATCTGCTAAGGGTCATATTTAGAGGCTGATGTTGTACAGTCATTTGATCAAGGAAGAAAATATGCCCCTCTGTGTAGCAGATGTACCGTGAAGGTGACTGTTAAGGAAACACCTGCAACGCTGGTCTGAAGAGAACAGGGAGGTTTTTGTACTGTGGGTTGTAGCACTGTGAGAGGGAAGTTGTAATACTGCTGACAGTAATAATCTCCAGCATCTGTGGCTTCAATGCTGCTGACAGTGAGAGTGAAATCGGTGTCAGTCCCAGTGCCACTGAACCGGGCTGGGACTCCGGGTTTCCGGGTGACACCATCATAGATGAGTTGTGTAGGAGCTTGTCCAGGTTTCTGCTGGGACCAGGATAAGTATTCTCTGCCCGAGTAAGTAAGATTGGAGCTACATTTGCATTTGATGGTGACTGTCACCAGGAGACACGGCCAAGCCTGCTGGAGTCTGAGTCATCACGTGGTCCCCACTTGAACCTGAAGGTAAAATCAGAGGGTATTTATACTGTTGCATTTTTCTATGCACTTTGTTAAACCTAGCAATACTTGTCTTCATAAAAAGTGTTCTGGGTACATTCACCTGGCTCTTCTAACGTAGGCAGCTGTGTGACTGTTCAGGGAATTTCTAAACTCCCACCCAGCTCTATGGGCTTGGCATCAGACCCCAAAACCTGAAAGGAGATCTGTCTCTCCAGTGGAAGCACAGGCAGCCTGAGGGTTTGGCAGGCAGAGGCTCTAGGCCTTTAGCTTCTTTCTGAGACGGAGCTTTCCTGACAATTAATGCAGTTCCCCCTTGGTGTGCTCCTTACCGTGGATGCAGAGCAGTAACAGCCAGGGGACTGGAGCCTGCGAGATCATCTTTGTACCTGTGACAGGCCCAAAGCTGATCAGCAGGCTGCAATGAGAGATGCAGGAGGTTTTAAACCAGCTCTAAGCAGCACGGGGGATGTCACTTGAGCGTGAAGTATGCAAATTGAGGTTAGATATGAGAACGCCCTCTGATCTAAACATGGAGGGGCCAGGTGGCCGGGGTATCAGAGAAGAAGTGCAACCAGGCAGAGCGAGCCACACTTCCCTCACTGCCTCCCTTTGCACTGAAATGGGCTTTGGTGCTATTATTACTGCTTGCTTGCTTGTTCATAGTCATGCCGTGTTGGTGCAGTGAGGATCAGGGCTCTGTTGTAGTAGATGCCAGTCAAGCCCATAGGAGCATGTGGTCTTTGCCCTGCATTTTATGTTGAAATGACATTTGCCAACCATCAATGTGTTGAAGATAGGTAGATATCAGATTTGCCTGGGATTAGTGGTCCCAGGTCATCCCCAGTGCCTGGATACCAGTTTAAATCAATGTGCCTAATCTCACAACTGCACTGGAAATCTCCCTGTGATGCCATCAATACTGTGACTTTCTCCTTTGTGGGCAGCAGGAGCACACGTCTTTGACCTAAGAAGCATTTTTGTCTCCCTCAAGGACCAGCTTAGAAGCCCTGTTTAACAGATGATGCTTTTTTGGAGCCATAACTGTGAATCTCCTGACAATTCTTGGTCTTTTCCTGGGCATGCAGTAATGCTTTCTATATTTTGCAGCCTGGGGTTAAACTCCAGAGTCCGTATTTAGGCATCTAAAATAATTATCTAAAACAATGATAATAAAAGCAAACAATGATTTTGAAAGCACTGTGGATCCTGTGGATATTCTGCTCCACATCTGGAAGCATGGAGCCAATGGCCTTCTCTCCGAAAGGGACCTCACTGAGGCATTGACCTCATTGTGTATGATCTCACTTCCAACCTCTTAGTATGTGTTCACAGGGAAAAAAATGGGAAAACCTCACCCGGGTGTGTTATACTTAATATTGTTTAAGTGATGGCATGCTTTAAATCCTTTTCCCTCTCCAGTTAAAGCATCTTGACTTTATTTTCCCCTTTCTACTTCCATCTTGATGGCTTTTCCATGGAGTCTCCTGACACAGAGTGACTTGCTACATTCTCAGTTTCATTAGCTTTCCACTTGTCTTGATTTAAATCTTTCTCCAAAACTCACATCTTCAGTGCTGCGTTCAGAGGATAGGAACTTCCCCACTCTGCATAGCCTCCCATGCCATAATGCCCCCATGTGTGCTCTCATGTAAACAGATGTTGGGATGTGTCCTGGCACAGCTGACTTGCTTGTGAGCGAGTGGAACAGATTCTCACCATCCTGCAGTGTCAAGAGCCGGTAGTGGCAGCGATTGGATCCTATGGGATGAAATGTTGGGCATGCTTCTGCAAATGGGGGAGTCCTAGCAGTGCAGCGGTGTGCCCAGGGAAATAGGGTTTCCTGCTTGCAGAGATGAGCCCTGAGTCTGAATGCCTGGGTACCCCTATGTGAGTGGGGAAACCTGGGCTTTCTCTGTTTGCAGAGATGTGCCCCCAGTTGGACTCTCTGTCTGTGCCTCTGCAAGCAGGGAAAACTCAGGTCTGCTTGTTGGCAGAGATGTACCGTGGGTTGGGGCTGAGCAGAGCAATATACCCCAGGAGATTCCCCTGATTGGGAATCCCCAAGGCAGAGCTCTGCAAATGTGGGAACCTGGGGAGGCATTACCATGGTTGCAGCCACAGGTTTTGGGTATTTGTGGTGTGACAAGGGGCATGGATGTCTGTGTGTGGTCACTTTGCCACCAGAAACAGGTTTTTTAATCAAGGCAAAGGGCCAGTTTCTGCTCTTAGTAACCCCAGATTTGTGCCAGTGGAGCTAGGCTGGAACCTCTCAGTGCTGATAGCAGGGTCACTGAGAGCTGGATGGGTTTCATAGATTATATAGACATTAGGGCAGGAAGGGACCTTGGAAGATCGTCGAGTCCGGTCCCCTGCTGAAGGGCAGGAAATCAGCTGGGGTAATAGGATCCCAACAAGATAAGCATCCAATTTTCTCTTGAAGGTGTTCAATGTAGGTGCTTGAACCACCTCCGATGACAGGCTATTCCAGACCTTGGGGGCTTGGACAGTAAAGAAATTCTTCCTTATGTCCAGCCCGAAATGATCTTGCAGTAGTTTATAACTGTTCAACCTCGTCATCCCTTGGGGCGCTCTGGTGAACAAACGTTCCCCCAGATCCTGGTGAGCACTCTTTATAAACTTATAGGTGGCCATCAGATCACCCCTGAGCCTGTGCTTTTCCAGGCTGAAGAGCCCCATAGCTCTCAGGCTCTCATCATACGGTCTGTTTTCCTGACCTGAGATCATGCACATGGCTCTCGTCTGGACTCTCTCTAGCTTCTCCACATCCTTTTTGAATTGTGGAGCCCAAAACTGGACACAGTACTCCAGCTATGGCCTCACCAAGGCCGAGTACAAGGGGAGAATGATGTCCCAGGATTTGCTTGAGAAGCATCTATGGATGCAAGCCAGCATTTTTGTTGCTTTATTAGCCGCAGAATTGCGTTGAAGGCTCATGTTCATCTTGTGGTCAATGATGACCCCCAAGTCTCTTTCTTCCACAGTGCTAGACAGCGTAGCACTGCCGAGCCTATAGGGATGCTGCAGGTTTTTCCTCCCAAGGTGGAGAGCCTTGCATTTTTCAGTGTTAAACACCATCAGGTTCTCATCCGCCTATTTGCTGAGCCTGTTCAGGTCAGCCTGGATCGCCCTCATGTCCTCAGGTGTGGATGCTTTGTCCCAAAGTTTGGTGCTGTCGGCAAACATCGCCAGTCCACTTCTGACTCCAATGTCCACATCATTAATGAAGATGTTGAACAGTATGTGTCCAAGGACAGAGCCTGGGGGACCCCACTGGTCACAGGGCACTATGAAGATTGACCTCTGGGTTGGACCATTGAGCCAATTCCCCAGCCAGCGGATAATGGTGGACCCAAAGCCACAATTGGCCAGTTTTGCCAAGAGGTGATCATGGGAGACCAGATTGAAGGCTTTTTTGAAGTCAAGATATATGACATCAATCTCCTCTCCCTTGCGCAGGTGATAGGTCACCTGGTTGTCAAAGGAAATTAAATTGGTCAAGCAAGACCGACCCACAACAAACCAATGCTGGCTATCCCTCAGGATGTTGGCGTCGGCCAGTCCATTAAGGATGGCCTCTTTAATAAACTTTTCTAAGACCTTCCCTGGGATAGAGGTCATAAGGTTTTAGGAAAAAGTGCGGGGTCTCCAAGTGGTCTTATTTCCTGCTGTATCTCCTTGTGGGAGGTGTTGGGTTTTTTGTTTAAATAGCTGCCTTCCATTTCACTGCATCTAGTTCTGCCTTGGTTTAATTTAAGCCTGGATTCAAAGCACAAACAGCCAGGTGAGTGGAGCCAGTGAGACTGCTTTGAAGCATCTGAGCTGTGCAGTGCTGACCAAGGGAGCATGGGGACAAAATACCAGCCTGCACAAACTACTCAGGACAGCAGGAAAAAAAAAAAACAGTCAGTTGGGAGCACATCAGTCCTCATCTCATTGCTCTGGAATAAGAACTAGTTTCTGAATGGCAAAACTGCAGCCATTTCTGAGGTCACTGGGCATCTGAATTGTACCAGTTTTACACCATGGACTGACACTGGTTGAAGTGAACACTAAATCAGCCCAGTGTTTGTCACTTGTATCCTAGAGAGAGACTATTTTTGCTAACACCAAGTTATTTCCTTTCTTTTGCACTGTTCGTTCCCAGTGATTCTCTAAAATGCAACAAGGGAAATTGAAATTGGATCTTGGGAAGAACTTAATCACTATGAGGGCAGTTAAGTACTGGGAGACGCTATCTAGAGATGTTAGGGCCTCTCCATCCTCAGAATTTTTTCATACCAAGTTAGACACTGGAACGATCAGGTTTCGATATGGATGCTCCTGTCCTGAGCAGGGGACCTGCTGAGGTCCCTTTCAGCCCTGCGAGTCTGGAGTTTTGCTTCTTGTTGCATTAATTTTCTAGAATGAGAGAGGCTCCAGATTGTAAGTTATGGGCTGCCATCTCTTGGCCATAACACAGAAGTCCATGCTATCGGCTGTTTGCATGTGATCGTCTACCCAAAAGCTTACCCAGACCCAGCTACAGTGTGTTCAGACATGCCCTTGGCTAATGACTGGAGTTAAATGAGGTGTGATAATACGCTTAATTAAAAAGGGAGTCATTACTCACTCTACAACTGCACTTATTTCCCTTCTTATTGGACCTTTGCTGCAATCGTGGCCAGCATCATGTCACCAGACTTTACTTCCTTATTGTGATGAA
>NW_005843365.1:180908-185178 GCF_000455745.1 Alligator sinensis | reverse complement strand
CCACAAGATGAACATGAGCCTGCAATGTGAAGCTGTGGCTAGTAAAGGGACCAAAATGCTAGCTTGCATCCATAAATGCTTCTCACGCAAATCCCAGGATATCATTCTCCCCTTGTACTCGACCTTGTGAGGCCACAGCTAGAGTACTACATCCACTTTTGGGCTCTACAATTCAAAAAGGATTTGGAGAAGCTTGAGAGAGTCCAGAGAAGAGCCACACGCTTGGTCAGAGGTCAGGAAAACAGACCTTACGATGACAGGCTGAGAGCCATGGGGCTCTTTAGCCTGGAAAAGTGCAGGCTCAGGGGTGATCTGATGGCCACCTATAAGTTCATCGGGGTGCTCACCAGTATCTGGGGGAACGTTTGTTCACCAGAGCGCCCCAAGGGATGATGAGGTAGAACAGTTACAAACTACTACAAGACCGATTCAGGCTGGACATAAGGAATAATTTCTTTACTGTCTCAGCCCTCAAGGTCTTGAATAGCCTACCATCAGAGGTGGTTCAAGCTCGTACATTGAACACCTTCATGAGTAAATTGGATACTTATCTTGCTGGGATCCTATGAACCCAGCTGACTTCCTGTCCTTTGGGTGGAGGGCTGGACTCAGTGATCTTCGGAGGTCCCTCCCAGCACTAATCTCTATGAAAGTCTATGAAAGAAACCAGCTATAAAGTTATTACATATTTTTGAGCAATAACTTTATAGCTGGTTGGACATTTTTTAAGGTGCCATAGGTAGTTTGTACATGTAGCCAGTCTAAATTAATGAACAGTTAATCAGGTAATTGTGTAAAATGTGTACAGGGGGTCTAAGTCATATAATGTGTATATACTAGTGCAAGAAATGTCACATTTTCATCATTCGTACTGGAGTACTGTGTTCATTTCTACTCATCATACTTCAAAACAATAAAAATATGTTTACAGATTGGAATGATTCAAGTGGAGAAAATAAAAATGATGATACCTGAGACAAGATTAACTTTCTGTAGAATAATTAATCTAGACATAAAGGTGTTTAAAACCTAAATCCCCTTACAAAATGTGCTCTTATTTTCACAGGTGTTGCTGAGAACAGAGGCTGGACCTCAGCGTGTGATCCATAAATTTTTGCCAATCTGCAATGTTAGAATCTTGCAAAATGTTCTTTCTGTAAGAGTTAATTAAAATTGTAACAAAGCTGACACCCAATTAATGGCAAGTACTGTATGAACTATGACAACAGGGGTATTCCATTTTGTGACTTCAGATCAATTGTTAAAAGAAAAATCTATATAAGAAACATTGTGAAAAGGTCCTCCCTGTACTCTTGTCATCATATTTCAAAAAGACTTTCTCAATTGCATTAGCAAATACCATAATTCAAAGGCAGCATTTAAGTTTGATGTATTACCTATGAGAAGCAAGAAGAGCAAGAGCTTGGCCACTCTAGAAAAAGAAAGGCTTTGTCTCTTCTGAAGAAAATGGTAATTTTTACAATAGGATTTTTCCATGGGCTTTTAAGTTTCAATAGGTTTTGTTAGACAGAGAAAAAATATCCCATGCTTTCTGAAAGGATAAACTGTCTAAAAAAGAGCAAATACATCATCACTAGATGCTGAATCAGGAGCCAAGTAAGACTGGGTAAGTCAGCATGGTTTTAGTCAAGAATAAATAATGTATAATCAGGTAACTATTGAATGGGAACATGGAAATTATCCTCTTTGGCACTGGTGCACCACTATACCAGTAATATTATAGATTTCACCAAAATACTCTGTATACTGATATTAACAAATTGGAGAGGATTCAAAGAGTGACAGGAACCAGTATAATGTTGGAAAATATGTCTTATAATTATAGAACTCAGTCTATTTAGTTTATCAAACCTAAAGTTAAAGGGGTCATTTTATCATAATCTTGCAGTAGTTACATGGGAAACAGATCCGATGATCCAATGTCTAGAAGCTGAAGCTAGACAAATCCAAAAAAGAATAAAGGTACAACTTTTTAACCCTTAGGGTAATGAACCAGTAAACAAGTAAATTCTGGTAGAGTCTTCATTACTGGGAATATCCGTGTCAATTTAGTTACTTCAGTCCCAAAGAACAATTCAAAATTGGCCTGGATCAGAAGAAAAAAAAAAAAAAAAAAGGAAATCCATAGATCATCTAACGTTCTCTCTACAGATGCAGATAAAGGCATGAGTATGTGATCCAAAATCATGCCACACATAAATTCTAGGAGACACAATTGTGGGATCACACATTAGATCCCACTGCATTTTATTGCCAGTAGAGGCAAAGCCCAATCCTGGGTTCCCATGGCAGCCACAGTCCTCTAGGCTCAGATTTTTCATCATGGGCATGGTGCATACCTGCAGCTTGGAGCCCTGTCAGTTGATGGGGCTCCCAGCTGCAGGGGAGACCCTGCTATATGTGCAAATTAAAGCTTGTTAACAACAAGTGGACATGCCAGAGGGCAGGGAACAACTACAAGCAGACCTGGACAGGTTGGACGTATGAGCGGAAAACAACAGCATGCAATTCAACAAGGAGAAATGCAAAGTGCTGCACCTAGGGAGGAAAAATGTCCAGCATACCTACTGCCTAGGGAATGACCTGCCTGGTGGAACAGAAGCAGAAAGGGATCTTGGAATCCCAGTGGACTCCAAGATGAACATGAGTCGGCAGTGTGACGAAGCTATCAGAAAAGCTAATGGCACTTTATCATGCATCAGCAGGTGCATGACGAACAGATCCAAGGAGGTGATACTTCCCCTCTATCAGGCGCTGGTCAGACCGCAGTTGGAGTACTGCATGCAATTCTGGGCACCACACTTCAAGAGGGATGCGGATAACCTGGAGAGGGTCCAGAGAAGGGCCACTCGTATGGTTAAGGGCTTGCAGGCCAAGCCCTATGAGGAGAGACTAGAGAACCTGGACCTCTTCAGCCTCCGCAAAAGAAGCTTGAGAGACGACCTTGTGGCTGCCTATAAGTTCATTACGGGGGCACAGAAGGGAATTGGTGAGGTCTTATTCCCCAAGGCACCCCCGGGGGTTACAAGAAATAATGGCCACAAGCTAGCAGAGAGCAGATTTAGACTGGACATTAGGAAGAACTTCTTCACAGTTAGAGTGGCCAAGGTCTGGAACAGGCTCCCAAGGGAGGTGGTGCTCTCCCCTACCCTGGGGGTCTTCAAGAGGAGGTTAGATAGGCGGCATCTCGCTGGGGTCATCTGAACCCAGCACTCTTTCCTGCCTATGCAGGGGGTCGGACTCGATATCTATTGAGGTCCCTTCCGACCCTAGCATCTATGAATCTATGAATCTATAACCAGTTATAAGTTTAGTACACATTTTTTAAGTTTAACTTTGTAGGTGTTTGGAGTTTTTTATCATGTGATAAGTACTTTGCACATGTAGCTTGTGTTAAGGTAATTATGCACTTAACCATTTAATTGTACAATACCTGTAACAAGTAGAGGGAGCCTGAAATAATATTTCTCTCCAGCTTAGACTTCAAAGTTCCTCATTCATATCAAATAGAGGTCAGATTTGTTTCCACCAATTATCTACCTAAGTGGACTAAGGTGCTGAAGTGTGATTCTCTTCTGCATTGTTCAAGTCCCTAAAAAGCCATTCATGCATCTAGTTTTGTAACACCCCATTATCTGACCCTTAAGATTGAGTCCTAAAAAAGTGAGGAAGACCAATCCACCTTTTGCATTATAATTTTTTTTTTTAGGGATTTTATCAGAGTGGAATAGGATTGCCTTTAGATGCCCATGTCAACTTATGTGCCTAATAGGTGGAAAAGAATTATACCCGTGCATGCTAAAAACAAACATGGAAATGACATTTCTATATCTCAATCCCCTGAGAGACAGAAGCCCTGGTCCCTAGTCCCTAGTTCATAGTTATTGGCTAAAAAAACAAACCCTCCATAAATAAGCCTGGCAGAAGACACAGGAAGCCAGGACTCATCGCTTCCAAAGGAGTGTCCTAGCCACTAGGCTACAGAGACAGATTTGCTCTTGCTTTTCTCTTTCTGTTTCAACAATCTATATCTCAATCCCCTGAGAGACAGAAGCCCTGGTCCCTAGTCCCTAGTTCATAGTTATTGGCTAAAAAAACAAACCCTCCATAAATAAGCCTGGCAGAAGACACAGGAAGCCAGGACTCATCGCTTCCAAAGGAGTGTCCTAGCCACTAGGCTACAGAGACAGATTTGCTCTTGCTTTTCTCTTTCTGTTTCAACAACTTTTGCATTTTTGGTTCCCAGTAC
>NW_005843365.1:155807-180898 GCF_000455745.1 Alligator sinensis | reverse complement strand
ATAACCAAATCTATATTATGTTATTCTATAATCAGGTAGTTATGGCACTTTCCTGTATAATGAAAAAACTGAATTTGAATACTATCACAGCGAGGGGTGCTCACACCTGTATTAGCCGTATCTCCCAGTACTCCACCTGGGAATGAACAATCCCCTACACACCTATAGGCTTGGCACTGCCAACCTGACCTGCATTATGAATGAAAGGGACCTGGGGGTAATAACTGACTACAGTATAAACATGAGCTGGCAGTGTGATGCTGTAGCCGGCAGGGCCAACAATACCCTGGCATGCATCAATCGATGCGTCTCCAGCAAAACCAAAGAAGTGATTGTCTCACTCAAATCAGCATTGGTGAGAATACAGCTGGAGTACTGTATCCTGTTCTGGGTGCCACACTTTGACAAGGATATGATAAAGCTCGAGAGAGTCCAGAGAAGAGCCACCCGTATGATCAGAGACTTGCGCAGCAAGCCATACGAGAACAGGCTGAGGGATCTGGGACTTTTCAGCCTGAAAAAAAGAAGGCCAAGAGGGGACTTGGTAGCAGCTTACCGCTACATCAGAGACATACATCAAGGACTCAGTGAACAACTGTTCACCAGGGCACCCTTGGGGAAAACTAGGAGTAATGGTCACAAACTCCTGGAAGACTCTTTCAGGCTCAACATAAGGAAAAACTACTTCCCAGTTAGGGTATACAGACTGTGGAATAAGCTTCCTCCAGAGGTGGTGCAATCTCCTACCCTGGAAATCTTCAAGAGGAGACTGGACAGCCACCATGCTGGGGTCACCCCAGTTGTCTTTCCTGCTTGGTGCAGGGGGCTGGACCCAATGATCTTCTGAGGTCCCTTCTAGCCTTACTATCTATCAATCTATGAATTAGTCTATGAAACCTACATCATGTTTTCAAGTTGGGGAAACATTCTAATTTGTAGGCTACTGGACAAGAGTCAAGAAGAACTATGTATCTGAATCACCTCTCTTCAGTGAACAGGTACATGGCTATTTCTGAAGTGCAACTAGGTGTTATTAATTGCAAGTAAATAGAGATACATAATGGATAGTTTGAGAGATTTCACAAACACTTCTGTGTTTTTGAATCTCCCATTGGTTATTTCTAAATTCCTTCAGGCTTCCTGAGTCAGCTTTTGGAGATGCTCACCACCTTACATAGGACACCTGGGGCAAAATCCTTTTTTACTTTACACACCCAAGTGTCATTTCTCCAGGTGTCAGTGACATTTTTTACACTTATGCATAATTTGTGATTTTGCTTCCCATCTGAGTACAACCACATTCCCATGGCATGAGAAGCTGAATTGCAAACTTGGTATTAAGTGCCAAAAATGATGATGGGAAAACTACAATTTGAGTGCATAAAGTGAAAGAGAATTCTGTCCTCATTGTATAAATATGACTGCTCTAAAGCTGATACTAGATGCTTCACTGCCTCATTTTGAGTCTCCCTCTTGGGGGCAGGCTCTCAATGATGAGGCTTTGCTTCATCTGTGTTTAGGTGCATATTGAAACTGCTTGAATCCTGGCTGAAATGGATTATTTCCTCTCTGCTATATGGAATAAGCATATTCAGGGATTAATGTTATGCAGAAATAGAGGGTTAACAATGTATTGAACAACAGTTCCTGAGTTCTATGGAGTCTAATCTTGTACAAATACTATGGCTTGCTGTTATGCTTACAAGACCAGTGTCCCAGCTAAAGACATAAACAATACCCTGGCAGCACTTCTAGGTTAAATTCTTATTCTTTGGCTACAACCTACACCCATGATTCCTATTCTCTAGCTTTCTGCTATTAGTGTAATGAGAGCTTAATTGTAAATTGAGCTTTAATTTTTACCACCAGTCAGGTTTTATCAGCTTTTGCCATCATAATCAGGTCCCTCATCCATGCCACACTATTTTTGTACTGTGAGTTGTTAAATAATTTAATATAATGACCCATAATTTTAAGTGTTTCTCAGAAAATTCTAATTGGAAGAAGCACTTTTTTGTTGAAAGTCATTTCATTATCTAAATTATAAATATATAAAGCAGTTTACAGAGTTAAAAAAGATGTTAAAGAATTGTGTAAAGCCTTACTGAATTTAGTTTACAGCATATTAAGAAATACGTTTGAGATGTAATTATGAACAATAGTTAATAATAGAAAGGAATAATAAATACATAATTCATTACCTATATTTTAGGTCATTAAAATATTGACCTAGATCAACATGTTAGAAAAAGAGTTACAACCTAACCACAATTTTATAACTCTTTAAAAGGTGGAAGGAAGTACATTTAAAAGGTAAGTTTTATAAGAAAAAAGTTTCAGTACTTCAGAATCAAGAAAGCAATGGGTCACAAATGGATTTATAAAAAAAGGAGAACAGATGTCAAAAAACATTTGATCATGCAGAGACCCATAAACATGTGGAATGGCCCACAAAGCAGAGTTGTTGAGGCAAAAACATTGGAGTAATTCTAACAACAATTAGATTGTATCCTAGGAGACATAGAGCGCTAAAAAGAATGAGTATGATGGGTTGAGTGGTCTTTAGTTATTCCACCAATATTTTCAGTCTTTATGTTTCCTCTTCCCTTGGCTTTATAGGGCAATACCTTTCTTTCCATCTGTTATGTGTTGTTTTGGGTATTGCACAATAAATTAAGAGCTTAAAAGGGGATTAGAAAAAGTCTGTTATAATGATTTTTATAAGAAAGTAACTTTTCAGAGAGGTATCAAGTCACAGGAAACAAGGGTTACTTACTAGCTGAGAAGGTTGACTTATTTTGGTTTTATTTCATTTGTAAATATTTGATCTTTTTATGGAAAAATATACATTGATGTGAAAAACAGATGCTGTTTTTGGTACATTTTTCCTCTTTATTGAGAAGATATATAAATATATAGTTCTAACTGTAGAAAAAAATAGGTCTCACCTTATTTCTTGCCTTCTTCCTGCAAGTTGGTTCCATTGAAATATGAGATGTTGTATATAATTGAGATAAACAGAATTTTGTTCTTGTTTAATGAATACAGACTCTTAATAATGTTAAAAACAATAATATATGCTCAATTTTAATTAAAATTTCAAAACTATTTTCATTTATTATTTTAAGTGCTTAATGTTTTGTTAAATATATAAATAATGAGTAATTTTGGTATTTCAGATATTTAAGAAATAAATAATTTATTTTGAAATTAACAAAATAGATATAAAATCATTTAAGAAATTAACCATCATCATTAAGTTTCTTGATTCTATTTTGACCTTACTTCTCTTAAAAAAACTGGACTTAGAAATGGTTGAAAATGTGATTTAGACTCTGGAAAATTAACATAACATTCAGAAATATGTATTAAATGTGAAGCATATTTATAAAGAATATCTTTTATCTTGTTTCATAAATACATATCATCAGTGACTAAATCTTATTAGGGACATGTAAGTTTGCATGGTCAAATGGGGAATGTAAACATTATCTATATTTGAAAAGAAATAATTCTACAAAGATAACTCACAGAGAGAACTCCGACCACTTTTAACCATGAATTAAGGGGATTCTATGCAAAGCACTTTTATCATAATACCACTGCATGAAATCAGATATATTAAATGGAATCTGCTGTGCCTTTCTCTGTATGACACATGTAAGATGTGAGCCTGGGAAGCCCTATTATCTAAGTATGAATACTGCCATTGGATATGAGGCATCAAAGTATAAAATCTGCAATAAATAGTGTAATACACATCTCAAGCTGTTTGATCATATTTGGTCCAAGATTGTCACAGATCAGTATCGATGGCAGGAAGGTTCATCTCTTACTCTTGAAGAAGTACTAGGGTATAATTTTCAAATGCACTTTAGTCCAATTTTCAAAATGATTTTGGCATTTATCAGTGCAGCTGGTTAGGGATTTTTTTACCCTAACAGTTTTTCATTGACAATGTCATTTGTCAAAGCTAAAGCTTTCCATAGGAATGGACATACCAAATTCAAAAGGGATGGAGCCTCTACTCAAAACTATAAATGGAGAAAGATGTTCATCCAGCCAAGAATCATCAATAATCTGAACCACATCAGGAACATGGACCTCTGGCTGTAGCATCCCAAGTGATAGCAATAATCATCAGGCTACTAGAATTTTTATTTCTCTCTCATTTTATCCTGTCAAAACTGTTGTATTTTGTATAAGTGTATTGGCCCAATGAGGAATACTTAACAGAAATCATCAAAAAGTTATGGGAAATTTTTTGAAAAGATGCAAATTTCACAGACAGGAAAATAATTTTCCTTTACAACTCTCTTTAGGAAAGTTAATTGATAGTTAAAAGGAATTAGTTCCCTACAATGCAAGGATTTATTTTTTTTTTTAATAATACATAACATCTAACAAGTTTCTTAGGCCAAAAGATAATGAATAATGTTGGGGTACTTATTTATCTTGAAGGAGACTCTAATCAGCATATTACAATATTCACAACATGACAAACAGCTTCAATACAAGATAGAATATTTTAACCAAGGGTGTAAGCTACTTGCAAGTGCTGCTATGGAGTATCCACCTCTAGGGGTCTGCTAGTGCCTACACCCTTCAATCTTTCCCCTATCTAGTAGTCTCTCCTGCCACACCTTGATGTGGAAATTAGTAGGGGAGGATATAGAGAAAGCAAGGCAGGATTTAGAAAAGACAGTTCCTGTCTGGTCTGAGCTCCCCCTGCAGCTAGGAACCCCCTGCCACCTCCTGTCTCACAGTTCAGTCAAGTTAAACCTCCTTTGGTCACAGTCCATGACCTCAAGTTCCACACAGCATGATTTCAAGTTTGAGGTGACCTCCCTCAGTCACCTCCTTTCCCTGGTCTCTTTTTTCCCCTAAAGCCACAACCCATCTCTCCAGGGATAGGGGGAGGGAAGGGGGAAATGAAACATACAAGAATGCAAGCATCAGTCCCTGTTCAAAAGTATGTCCTACATGAGGTTCACTAAATTGCTAGGTGGCAGGCTCCATGCAGAAAAACAAAAGCCAAAACAGAAAGCGCCTGGGGTACTTAACTTGGGAAGACTCCCAGCTTCCCTTGTGCAGGCTCCCAGCTTTCCTTCACTCAGGGCTGAATCACAACTCCTCTCTGTAGTCTGGATCCAGTCCTCATGCCTTTTGCAGACAGTTCCCTTCCCAGTGGCTTCCATAGCCAGATTGCCTCTCTGGAACAAAGCATGGGTTTACACAGGGCTCTCTGGTCACATGACTCCTCCACTTGATTTCCCTGGCCCATCAGGCTCCGCTTGCACCTGGACCTGGAGGCCATCTTGCTGCAGGTCCCCCCTGCCTCTAGATTTTGGCTCTGGGGTCACCACCAGGGCACAGACAGAGAGAGGGAACCAAGATGAAGTGGGAGGGAGCAAGGCGAAAAGGGGAAGGGACCTCCACCAGGATAAGAAAACACTGATAAATACACAGCAAGGTAAGAGAAGAAAGTGAGTAGAAAGTGGGGTGGTGCTGAAGGAGTGGGAACGGGCCCCCTTCCCATTTTAGTAATGGGATAGAGGCCCCACTACAAAGGGTTACCAGAAAAGAAATATTCTTTTTTTTTTTCCCTCCTACCGTATAAATGCTGGCAGACATTACAGTTAAGATATGATAAACCTGTTAATCATGTCTTAAATAGTAATCTGACCACACGTGCAGGCAATTAATGGCACCACATAATGTGAAACCAGCCACAGAATTATTTCACAAAATATGTGAAACAATTTTGTGGCTGTTTTCCATCATGCCTTAAACTGAAAATGTGGCAGGGTCCCCTGCCATGAATGCTGATGCTGGCTGCATGGTGGAGTATGGTGGACTGCTCCCCCAATCCCAGAACTGCATGGAATGTCCAACCAGCTCTGAAGTGATTCTGGGGCTGAGGCAGGCAATCAGATGAGTGTGGGCCCACCCCATGACTGCATCATTTCACCAGGCACCCTGTTTTCAACTTGCCTTTGCAGAGGGAGCTCATGATCATGATTCTAGGTTCCCCCTCCACTGGCAAGTAGTAGTGACATGATTGGGATCTGATCCCCTATTCCAAAATTAAGTGTCCCTCCATATTCATGTGTCATGGCAGGAGGCATGGTTGTTAGGATCAGGGAACAAATCCCATCACACCATTCAATAGACTTGTACCAAAAGCCTCAGAGACCACCATTTAGTGTCCATCTCTCACAAGGTAAGAGCATACACATGTGCAGTTACCATGGAGTAGCTGATTCACAGTAAATTCCTTCTCCTTATTATCTGGGAGTAACTAGTTCATCTGTTACTCCCAGATAATATGCTAAGCCAAATGTTGGCAACATTTTTCCAAGGCAGAATGACCCAGCTTCAGTCCAAAGCAGGCCAGCACTAGCACTGTGGCCACTTCTCCTGCCTCCCAGCTGTGGCCCAGTATGAGTGAAGCTCCCCACTGTCATAATTCTCAGCTGCTGAATGTTACCAAATCCCCCTGGCTTTGGGTCAAAGCCAATGGCTCCATCGGTTGAACCCAGCCTACAGGCCATAGGTTGCCAATCCCTGTCCTAAGCCATTGGTAGTAAAAAATGGTATTAGTCGGCATGTCAACATATGCATTAATGTGCCATAGTTACTGTGCATTAAGTTTAGTACCTGTACTAACAGGTATTACTTCAATGTACAATAACCAGAAGCACTCCGGCGCACATCTTTTTAGTATGCTACTGCACAGTAGATTAATTCTACTTCACATTACTGCATTAGCATGGCTTTTGCCATGATGTGCTAATGCCCAGTACAATTAGTCTACTGTGCATTTAGTGTTTCATGTAGATGAGCTCAGTATCAAACCTAGGTTTCCAAGGATAAATGTATCTCAGCTTGCCACCAGGGAAGCCTACCTTATCTGCACATCAAAAAGCAACTCACAAAGACACTCTCATGGACCCAGAGGGATAGACTTCCACTTTCAGCTTCCTCTGTGCAAAAATGAAGTTTATTTTCTACCTATAGGGACTTTTTACCATCTTTAATTTTCCCTGGGCCTAAAGAAGCGTGTGCGCCCGAAAGCTTGCAGAAAAATACTTTTTTATTCCCCTCCTATTTCTTAGTTGGTCTAATAAAAGGTATCTCTGAACCAAGAGTTCTAGAGTTTTGCATTTCTTAGCTACTTAAAAAGTCCCAATAAAGGACTTTTTAATATGAAGCAACAATCAAGATTCAGAGACAGTAGTGAATAGTACTCTCACTGTTTTTCAGCCAGTACAAACCTAAGTAATCATGCCATCCTAAGGATTTTCAAGTTGCCTACCTGGGTTTTAATCCTTGCACTTCCCCATTTCTCTTATATGAATTCAATATATATAATTCAATATGCTTTTAGTATTTCCTTTATTTCCAGTTGCTTTAAAAGCCACTAGAGAGAAAAGGTGGGAAGATGGGATGTTTGGACAGCAGTGCTAACCTCTGTCACGTGACTAATATTATTTGGAACCCAGGCCAGGTGCAGGAAGAAATCAACTTTCAGTAGATTTCCCATGTATCACACCTTCATTTCATACATGAACTATCAGAATTACATGAAAAATATAATACACATACACAGTAAATTAAAGTAAATCACTTATATACTACTAATTCTTTATATAAAAGCTAAAAAAAATCCCCTTATATTTACATGAAGAAAATTGTTATTCCATCTGTCTTTGCTTGTAATAAACTTGCTGATTAAATGCCTTAACCTGTTTCTGGGTATTGCAACAAAACTCATGGGAACATTTAATTTCTTGATATACTTAAGGAGAATGAATCTTATTTTTTACATTTTTGTTTCTTCCCCTTTTAAATAGCTATAAAACTTTAAATTCTCTGCCATTTAAAACCATAGGAGGCTATTAAATTGTGTGGAACAGATTGTGAGTTTACATGAGTTTACAAATGACCAGCTTTTATTATACCATGAAAACATATGTGAAATTGACAATGGCAATGAAATCACTGTTAGGAAATTTGCAAATTATTACTCTACTGGAAAGAGAAATTAATAAATGTTGTTTAAGAAGCATATGAGGATACCTGCTATGTTTTTATGGTAATAAGTTAAAGGCATAAGGAAGCTTGGCCAAATATGTATATTTGGTGAAGATAAATAATTTATTTTAATGTTTTCAGTAAAACTAAGTGAGTGATACCAAAGATGAATTCAGCTTATTCAAAACAATTTAAGGAAACAATACAGGAACAACAAAATTAGTCAGAAATAGAAGAGCCTATCAGATATGAACTAGTTCTCTTCTTTTTTTTTTCTTTTTAAATGGATCTTTTAAAAGTTTCTTCATACATGGGGATCTCAAAGTTGTGCCCTGCTATTATCTTTCCTGCACTAGACTTCACCTGTTCTGCTGTCCCTTCAAAGGTGTCTTAGATCTCTCATAAAATCTGAAGTTCTCATGTCAGTGATAGAAAAATCTCAAAAGATTAGTTCTGGATAGCCTACAACACTATATAGTTTGACCTTTTGTTCCCATTGTTTTCTTTCTCTGCTTTTCATCTTTATGCTCATGTTCTTCCATGATAATAGGTTTCTCACTGATTCTTTCTTAATCCTTCATTCCTATCTTAACTTCCATTCAGCTGACTCCTTTCTGATCTGAATATCATTATTAATCTCATAAAGAGATAGATGAGGTTTGCTTTGTGTCTATAACTAGTTTCTCCTTTCACATCTAAAACCTTTGGAACATTCTTTTTAAAGATGCTGTGTTGTACTGTATAGGTCTTGTTGGAACACTTTCAGTAACATGTTTTCTTAATTGAAATAGGCTATTTTTTCAAAGCTGAAGAACGTCACAGAGACACAACAATTGGATGAAGTTTTAGACAGGTTTTCAAAATCTAGTTTAATCTCACCAAGTCATGTTGGATGAGAGAAAGAAAGATCCAAATTAAAAAAAAAAAATCTGCCCTTTTCAACACTACAATTATTATTTTGACACCAATCTATTTAATGAAATACTCAAAAATATGTTTGGCTTCAGTTGCTTCATAACATAATGCAAGCAAACTTCAAACCCCTGAAAAATATTAAAAATATATTTGTCACCCTGACAGCACTTCCAGTCTCCTATACCTCCAATAAAGAAGACTCAAAAAGTCAAACTTGAAAAGAGTACTGTAACTAGGCCTGGGTCATATCTAAATATCACTAAGAGGAGGTTATGGAGATAAAAGAAGTATGAGAAATCCCATTACATATCAGCAGAGACAAGAGATAAGGAACTAGTTAAGAGGTCATAAAGAATAAAGAAGGAAATGTGTCTGAATTACTAAGATGTTATGAAATTAGTTGAGCTTGGTACCAGTTAACTTTCAAATAATTTTATTTTACTTCTAATCAAGCTTCAGTTCAGTCACTCTCCAAGATCACATGTGCTTTTGAAATAAGCTTCATATTTGATTTACTAGTTTCTGTACATGTCGATGCATCAATAAAAAGCATGCTTTAAAACTAAAACAAAAAAAAATACAATCGTTATATAAACAGCAGATTGGAATAAGAAATAAAAACATATTTGAAATGGACACCAGTAAAGAAAAACCACAATTAAATAGAATTTTCATAATTAATTTAATACTATTCAATGTATATAGAAATTCAGTAGTAAAGTCAAATGCCGCAGTAGGGTTAAATGTTAATTTTATAATTATACCCACTATAGTTACTTTCATAAAGTAACATAAGTTTAATCATTTAATCTTTAAGTTCAGTCACTGTATGTCACTGTCAGTCATTGTTAATCATTGACTCAATATATCTTTAAGCAAGAGTGTTCTCTGCATTAACCTGTAATCTTCTCTGGAGAATCAAAAGGTGAATTAGGGAGGTTATTAATTTGAAATATCCTCATATCCCAACAGAGATGTCCAAGTAAAAATCAGAGAATACTTCAAAGGTGAACTCACAGTTTCATTATGACCATTATACAAGTGATTAGTGAAAGACACCTGATAGAAAAAAAATACATGAAAGACTTATTTTAAAAGTACAAAATGACAATATATGCAGAAACTGACTTTACATTATGCAATGTGCATGCTGTACAAAGGACTGTAAAATAGGTTTCCAATTAAAAACGTCATTAGAAAGTTAAGGGTAATTTATTTTCTCTGATCTAAAACAGATCTTTCATTAATGTTTTAGATATCTAGAGAGTATTTTGAATTCATTTTTTATGTAGAACTTCTATGTATCTTGGAAGGGGAGCCAACTTAACCGAAACATGGATCTATTTGATAAACAATTGGACATTAGAACATATGCTCCTTTAATAACATAACTAAGGGTGTACTTTACACATTCCTATTAAACAGGCTATCTTTAAGGAATTTTAGGTCATTATTAAAGTTAGCACATGCTGGGCACATCTACACAAGATGCTTAATGCAGAGTAGACTAATTCTATTGTGCATTAGTGCATCATGACAAAGGCTGTACTAATGCACTAATGTGCAGTAGAATTAGTCTACTGATCATTCTTACAAAAGACAGTGTGCCAGTGATACTGTGCAGTACTGCCAGTTACTATGCATTTAGTTCGTTCCTCATATTTAAGGTACTAAACAATGCACAGTAACAACAGTGTATTAATGCATGTGTAGATGCAGCCACTGTGAGTAGTGCACATTTCAGGATTAAAACCCTCTGTAACACGCAGGGCCATCCCTGGTGGGGGGTGAATTGGGGTGACCACCCTGGGCCCCACAATTTGGGGGGGTCCGTGGAGGTGGGTGGAGCAGTGGTAGTGCAGAGCTGGGCAGAGCAGGAACTCTATATCCAGCTGCTCGCTGCCCACCCTGCCACCGCCGCTGATGCTGGTGGCAGTGGCAGTGCCTTCTTCAGGTCCAGGGCCCATGGGATCAGAGTGGGGGTGGGGCCCCGCATGGGCTGATTTGCCCCGGGCCCCACACCCTGCTCTGGTCAGTTCTGGCAACATGCATAACTCTGACACTAGAGGGCTGGCAAGCAGGGATGTGACTAGGAGCTGACAAGTTCACCCTGTGCCTCTCCAGCTTGCTGGGTCTCTAGCAGCAACACCTCCATCCACATACCAAGACACCACCCCACCCTGAGACTTGTCTTTAGTTGCCAAGCAACATGACTGGATGACACAGGTGGCAGTGAGAGCATCCCTCAGTGAGTGGGGCTTTGTGGAGCCCAGAAACAGGCAGGAAACTCCCCTATCACTGCATGAGAAATGTATCCTTGGTGGGGGCTGTATGTGATTGCACCGAGGCTGTGTGTGTGTGTGTGTGTGTGTGTGTGTGTGTGTGTGTGTGTTGGGGGTGCTCTGTATGTATGTATGTATGTGAGTGTCCAGCTGGGATCCCCTGCAGCCCTGCAGCCCAGCAGCTCCCTAACCCACTTCCCCTGTCTCCAGCTTTCTCTGCACACCTCCTATTACCCCTCTTTGCAGCCTGCAGCTCTCCTACATTGCTTCCAACATTTCCTCACTCACCAGCCCCTGCTCCACTGTACAGTCTGCCATCCTTGAAGCATCAGAGAACCTTGTTACATGGTAATTTGGGGCATCACCTCAAGGTCTTAACACCTGGATTGTCTCCACATTAATACCTAAAACTGGTTTTAAGCACTTGTTTTGCAGATCAAAGTTAGGCCACTTCAGGGCAGGATTATTTCTGATGCATGTTACCCAGATCGTGTTAAACTAAAATGTATCTGCTCTAGGCTACACTTCCCCCTCTCCCATTCTGGCCCATATCAGGCCCACTGCCCCCTCTGTCCTCCCCAGTGCACTAGATACCTGCTCACTGCCCCTTCTCCCTCCACTTACTTGTGGCTGCCAGGGCTAACACTGTTCAACATTTGTGTGTCTCACAGTGTAAAATGTAACAAGTCTGAGAGTCTATGAGGACAGATAGTCTGCCTGGGAGTGGTGTCTCCTGGGATTCTGGAGGACCGCAAATTGGTTTTTTGATCTGTGTGGATCATTTAGAAGTTAAGCAAAAGCGAGCTCAAAGATAATCCTCGCCTCAAGCAGCATAACTCTAAGATGCCTAGAGGGTACTTAGCACTATTTAACAAGTTTGAACATACAGTCATTAAAGTTTTAAGTGTCCTTAACACAAGCTAATTGTAATATGTAATCTCACCCTAAAATAGTTAATTAACTTAATAAGCTTTCAGATCCAAATGCCAGGCCAAATTGAAGGAAATGTTGAAGAAGCTACATTTAACTGAGAACGAAATTCTAGCCAAATTACAATCAATGGGAATTTTGCCATCAATTTCAATGGTACCAAGATTTAATAAGGAATTTGTAAACAAGAGGGATAGGATAGCCTCATTCTGTTCATGAATAGAAGGAAGACACACAACTTTTATTACAGGAAACAGTGCATGACAGTGCATGAGCCAGAAAAAAAAAAATTGCTTGAGTTAGAGATCTCAAGATGATAAGCTACATTTCATCTTACTTAATTTTATCTGTAAACACAGCAGATTTAATACAATAGTTACTGGGCACATCTATAGTAATGTAGCATCTGCAGGCAAAATCCATGATGCCACAGCTATGTCACCATAATGACGCACTCCCATTATAGCACATTGCTACAGCAACATAATGCCTAAAAATAGCTATGGGTCGTATACATGGCACAGTACTGACTGTTACTGCACCATCTTTTAGTACTTCCAAAAGAAAATATCAAATGATGGCACAGTAACAATGACGCCATACCAGCACGTGTAGATGCACCACTGGGAGGCAGCTTACATAAAACTCCATCATACTAGGTTTACAAAGCTATGTTTCACTTCTACTAACTGAACCAAAAGTCCAGCTACACAAAGAATTATGGACTGCACCAAACAGAAAATACGTACATTTATGACACTCAGAACATAGGAACTCTGGCCTTTTACATTTTTTAAAGAATATGTCAAACCGCTCCATTTGTTAACATGAGAGAATTGCTTAAAAGCAAAACTTTCAAGCTGTTCCACAGGAGCTGAACTTCCTGCCTCAACTCTGCACCCTAAAAGAGAGATCCTAAAAATGTTTGGTAAACAGTTATATGCAATTACCTATCCCTTACCTTGTGAGATTTTGTCAGAAGATTTCAAATCACCAAGAGCTTCTCCAGTTTTAATTTTAATTTCAGTATTTTGTAAAATGTTTAAAACATTCTGTGTAAGAGTGATGTTGTACCCTTGATGGTCCAGACATTATGAAAGAGGTAAAGATTTCCTAAGGTGATATCTTTTATTGAACCAACTATGTTACTCTAATCCCTAGGGTACAGAATCTTGCTCTCAGTAATTTTTCCATTCTGGCCTAATGAACAGTATAGCTACTTGCACAGGAGGAGTGAAAAGAGACAGAACAACTCTAGCATAGCCTTGGTGAATTAGGGCACTCATCTGAGTGGTTAATCCCATTAGACAAAAAAGAACATTTATTTTAAGTTTCCCAAATATGGAAATCCACTGTAATCTTATTGGTAGGGCACTAGCACCATGTCCATCATCACATGTTTTTAAAAAGTGACTATCCTGCTCTCATTGTAGACTTGTAGAAACCTACATTTGGAAGAGAAATCTGACATTTTAACACCTTTTTGGGCCTAGAGCAAAGTACTGAAGAGTAAAAGTCCAGCTGTCTTTCTGACTTTCAATCAAGAGAGGAAGGGAGAGCAGGGTGCGAACTGATGTTACAATCACATTTTTCTCTGATCCCTAAGCATGCCTTAGTATGGCACAGTACCACCCCAACCATGTGATCCAGCCCAGCATGCTGATGCCCTGCTGTTGCCCAGTAACCCCTGCTTTGTGCAGAGGTGTGCTTTCTTCTCTTCCTTGCTGCTACAGCACCAGCTGACTGTCAGGGCTTAAATCTCTGTTTTGTGTTGTTTCTTACAGAACCTTTCAGCAGCAAGGATTTTGTTGGAGGCTGTATTAGGGGAGTGAGAGAGAAGTTGCTAATCCCTAATTTAGTGCACATGCGGAGAGCACTCCACTGCCCATCCTCTGAGCACTGAGCTCTTGACTACCAACTCTCTATACCCCTCTTTTCAAAATCATAGATGCACTACTGCTTTCAATTATATTTTGGAAATCTCATCCTTTTTTTATTCCTTAGCTGTTGCTTAGATACCCAAAATGTCAAACAGAGCATTAAGACAAAAAATGGGATCCCTACCCTGAGTACATTAAAAAATAAGTCTCAATTTTGAGAGGTTTGTGTACATGTTTAACTTTATGCATCACAGAATCATTGAAAAGTAGAGCTTCAAGGACTATATCTAGCATAAACCCTGCTCAAGGCAGGATCATCCCTAATTAAAACACCCCACTCATATATTTGTCTATTGTCTTAAAACCTGTATTCAAGTCAGCAGGGCCAGATGAACTTCATCTCAGGGTCCTGAAGGAATTCATATAGGAGATCTTGGAGATGTTTGCAATGAACTTCATGAAACTGTGGGAGACAGGCCAGGTACCAGAGAACTGGAAAAGGCCCCGTTCCTGTTTAAAAAATGCAACCAGGAGGATCCCACAAACTACAGGCTGGTTAGCTTCACTTCAATACCTGGGAAGTTACGGGAACATACTCTAAAGAAGGCCATTTGCAAGCATTTGGAGAAGGAAAGGCTGATCACAAGCATCCAGCATTAATTTATGAAAAACAAATTATTTTGAACAAACCTAATCTCCTTCTCTGACAAAGAAACTACATAGGTGGAGGAAGGGAAAGCTGTGAATATAGTGTATCTGGACTTCAGCAAGGCTTCTGACAAGATTCTGCATGACCTTCTCATGAACAAATCAGAGAAATGTGGGCTGGACAAAACTACTACAAGGTAAGTAGATAACTGGCTCAATAGCCACAGGCCATTGGGTACCCATTACAATGGGTAATTATTAAAGGTTCCATCTCACAATGGCAGGAGGTTTCAAGTGGATTCCCATAGGAGTCTGTCCTAGGCCTGGTGCTGTTCAACCTGTTTATTAACAATTTGGATGCTGGCATTAAAAAGCTTCTTGATAAAGCTTGTGGATGACATGAAACTGGGAATGATTGTAAATGCATTGGAGAATGTGAGAGCAATTCAGAAGGAACTTGAAAAGTTGGGAAAGTTGGGTTAAAGCTATTAAGATGAAGTTTAATGCAGAAAAATGCAAAGTGTTATACCTCAGGGAGAATAATCAAAAACACAAATACAAAATAAGTGATACTTGGGTGCATGGCAGCACTATGGAAAAAGACTTCGGACTCTTGGTAGATCACAGACTCAATATGAATCTGTAGCATGATACAGGCAAACAAAAGACAAAAGTGGTTTTGGGATGCATCAATAAAAGCATTAGGTGGAAGACACAGGAGATAATAGTACAGGGGAATGCAAAGTCCAGCCCATGGGCCAGAATTGGCCCACAGTGGACTCCATTTGCAAGCAGCCCCTTCATACATCAATGTGGCTGGTTTCCATGGAGATCCCATGGAAACTGGGGTGGGGTGGAGCGGGGCTGTGACAGTAAGGGGCCAGGGTGATACACATAAGCAATGCTGGTAGGGTGTGTAGCTCTGTAGAAATCTGTGTAGTTGGGTAGAAAGCTGCTCCAGGAACTGTTGGACCTCATTAAACTCAAAAAAGAAGCCTAAAACAGTTGGAAAATGGGAAGCACCAAAGAGGACAACTCAGCACTCACCTGCACCTGTAGAGAGAGGTCCAGAAAAGCAAGGGCACAAACTGAACTCAGGCTAGCTATAGGAATCAAGGACAACAAAAAGTCCTTCTTTAGATATGTGGGATGTTGAAAAAAGAACAAAGATAGCATTGGGCCCCTGTGAGAGCTAACAGGGCAACTGACATCTGACACCCAAGAAAGGGCCAATCTCCTAAATGATTTTTTGCATCAGTTTTTCACCCTCCCAAGGGGATCACACTATCAGAAAGGACAAACCATCCTGGGAGTGGGTGATGGGTCCAAAATTAATGTGGATCAGATGAGGGGACGCCTTGAGAAACTGGATATTCACAAGTCCATGGGCCCATACAGAATGCACCCTAGAGTCTTGAAGGAGATGTCAGACATCATTGCATCCCCCTTGGCAAAGATATTTGAAAATTTGTGGCACTTGGGTGAGGTCCCAGAAGACTGGAAAAGAGCCAACGTGGTCCCTATCTTCAAGAAAGGGAGGAGGTACGACACGGGGAATTATAGACCAATCAGTCTGACATCCACCCCTGGAAAAATCCCAGAGAAAGTTGTCAAGGGATCCATCAACACCAGAATAATAGAAGGAAAGCATCTGAATGCCAGACAACATGGCTTTGTGACTGGCAGGTCTTGCCTGACCAACCTCATCTCCTTCTATGACCAGGTAGCATGTGCCCTGGACAAGGGAGATGATGTGGATGTCATATATCTGGATTTCAAGAAAGCCTTTGACTTAGTTCCCCATCATATTCATAGTTAGCTGAGGAACTGTGGCCTTGATCATCTTATAGTTCAATGGCTAGGTAACTGGCTACAGGGTCAGACCCAAAGAGTACTAGTTGATGGGAGAAAATCAACATGGTGCAGGGTGACCAGTGGAGTCCCTCAGGGCTTGGTGCTTGGGCTGCTACTCTTTAACATCTTCATTAATGATCTGGATTTGAAAGTCAGATGTGAGCTAGCAAAGTTCATGGATGACACCAAATTATGGGGGAGGACAGTCACACCACAGGACAGGCTGGGGATGCAGGCTTAATTGGACATGCTCTCATGGTTGGCCAACCAAAACCTCCAGGAAGGCCTATTTAGACTACACATAAGAAAAAAAGTTCTTTACAGTGTGAGAGTCCAGGGTCTGGAACCGACTCCCCCCAGAAGTGATGCAAGCACCTACTCTGGACTCTTTCAAAAAACATGTGGATGTTTTTCTTGCTGGGGTCACTAAATCCCAGACTAAATCCCATGACTTCCTGCCTATGGTGGGGGGGGGGGCTGGACTCAATGATATCATGAAGTCCCTTCCAGGCCTTAATGTCTATGAAATCTATGAAATCTATGAGTATATACCATATATCTTGCATTTCCTATTACATAAAATTAGCTTAAGCCTGTCTCCTAATGCATATATATGATTATATTAACCTACTCCTTAAATATCCAGTCACCGATCCAAAATCAGAACTCAGACAAAGGAGTCAAAACCCCCATAAAAAACAACATGGACTGACCATCCAGTGATGTCACATTCATTATATTTTGGGGTAGTTAGCACATGGTATTACTTTTAATAAACTACAGTATTAAAAAATGTAACTGCTAAAGCTTAATACATTTGTTTTTGATTAAAAAGCAACCGTGTCTTAGCCTTGAAATTAATGGCTTGTTCAAAGACAAATTTAATGGTACTGAACATAATGAACTGGTGGAGAATGTGGGCAACCAGGTAAATGTCACTTGTAAGTGACTAAGGCAGATGGCCATGTTAAGTGTGAGTACCCCCTAGTTTTTTGAAAACCCCACTGGTTGAAGTCAGCACCCAGTGGGTTGGGAAAAAGTTGTTACTAAACAGGTTTCAGGAAACTCAAATTTCCTGGATAGTAAAACTGTGGCTACGGTCAATGAACTGGGAAAAAATGACCTAGTAAAATAATAAAACAAAAGTACACTGACTTCTTGTGAAGTTGGCCTTTTTCAGTAGTAAGGGTTACAACCTAGTACCAAATTATCACCCCAGATCAGAATCCTTCTACAAGCATGGAGTGAACATGGATAGAAGAACTGACCTCTTTAAAATGACAGATCCACAAAATAGGTACCTTTCCCTGGGACCCAAAAGGTTTTCAGTGCCATGATGCATTAAACCAAGCATGCAAAGCATTTGACATTTTGGTTAACACTTCCAAACCAAAAGTAACTACGGAAAAAGAAAGAAAGGAGCTGCATGGGCTTTCTGGGAGCTTGCAAAGCATTATGAAAGTTTATTTCAGAATCAGAAGCAAGAGCTAGAGGATTTGCTATGGAAGAAGGAGCAGCTTAAATAAAAGGTTGCTAAATATAGAGCTCAGTTCTGTGGTGTAAAAGCACTGTATTCTGTTACAGCCTCACAAGGCAAAGCAACAGTAAACCCACCACCGTCACCAACAATAACAACAGCAAAAAACAAAAGAAGCCACTATATTGTGTGTGATTTGGTTAATTTATGTCAAGAATGTATGACTCCAAAAGAAAATTATACATGGAGCTAAAAATAGCTATAAAATGGGGCAAAAGGCTACAAAGAGTAAATAGGAGGAGAATCAAGGCAAACCCTCAACTCCCCCATGGAAAAAGTAAGCCTGTCTGGCACCGCCAGTTTAACCCTTGTGGTCATTAACACACATGAAGCATAACAAATAAACTGTTTCTATGTAGGTCAAAATTTGACACAAAGTGGGGAGGGGGAAGAGGCACCTAAGCAAAAATGTTAATTGATGGGTGCCTCATTTTTTATTGTAAATAATGGGGGGGAAAAGTGGAACTTGGGTAAATGTGATTTGCATAAATAAATGTGCTTAGCTTACAGCAAGCTGATAAAAAGTATTTCAGTTTAATAAAAGGAGTTTGGCAGGCATTTGAAATTAAGCATCCCCAGAGCTCAGGGCAACTAAAATGGGCATATCACACTTTAAAATTGCCTCTAAAAAAAGTAGTAAACCAACAAGATAGGAATTGGAACATAAAATTGCCTTTAATTTTTATGACTCTACAAAACACAGCAGTTGCCCATAAAATTACTCCACACTAAGCCATGATTGGCAGAGAAAAATGTAGATTCCTGGGTTAGAGGTAAAATATAATCAAAAGGACAGGAATTTTGAGCCACTTAAAAAACCTGTCAAATTAAAAGTTGGTGACCTGGACGAGTTCTAGGTTTACCAGGAAAAAAAAAATCCATGCATTGTGTTCCATTAGAGCTAGACCTGCCAAAATTGTAAATAAGGTTAGTCCTACTGTATATCAAATTCAAATACAGTCAAAAAATGAAGAAATAGAATTAAAATTTGTCCATGCATAACAATTAAAGGCTTAACAAGGGGGAAAACCACCAAATAACAATAATCAGATGTTTGAAACATCCATGTACTTCCAACAACTGAGTTGGTAAAACACGTATTACAATAAGAAAGGGGTGGGGGGAACACCTGGGAAATATATACTAATATAAACAGGTGCTTTTTTTGCTTTAATAAGTAATAAATCCTTCTCATTCCAATTCTGGAAAGCAAATATAGTAAAGTCCTTTAAAGCATTCAATGAAAAGGAAACCAAAACTCCTTTACCAAACTAAAAAAAAAAATAAAAAAATTACAAAAAAGCAGGAAAACAACAATTTATACATAATTCCTCAGAAGCACCAGTATGCCGCCATTAAAACAAGTCAGGTTTTAAATTTGCCTCAGGACCAAACAGGGGAATGTTAAAAAAAAAGAAAAAAAAATAGCCAGACCACAGTAATAGCTTCTGTTGATGATTCTTAATCCCTGGACCCATGCAAAAAAATTGCTCATAAAGCTATCCGAGCAGTATATTACAAATTATTGAAAATACAGAATTTAAAGTTAGTGGACAAAAAGCTCAACTAGTACAGCAGGAGATAAAATATTTGGTAATCATTTTATACCAGCACAGTCAAACTCCAGATACCCAGGAAGTGGAAGTGATTGAAAAATGATTGGCTCCTATCAATGCTCATTCATTAAGGGCCTCTGTTACCCTAGCTATATGCTATCCATCCTATCATTTTATGTTTGGGGTAAAAATACAAAAAGTGAAAGTATTAAAGAACTAGCTTTAATTGAAGGCTTTCAATAACTTCCCCAGCTCTTTATTTTATGTTTCTTTATAAAATCATCAGAATTTTCTTTTCCTAAGCAATGGTTTTTTTACAACGACAAAATTGTCTTGGCTCTCTTGTGTTGTTTCTCTTGTTGTTTGGTGTATTTTATCTGTTTAAAGTTTAAATGCATATAAATATGTAAATGTAATAAAAATTGTTGGGGATACACCATCTGAAAATAGAACTTGTCTGTAAATCCCAAACCAAAACACTTCCACCTGATTTGAACTGAAAGGATGTTCTAAGCCTTGAAATGTAAAAAGTCAGCTTATACAGTATGGAAAAGTCAGGTTAAAGGCACCAGTTGTTTGGTAAGATGTAGGGTGGTAATGTGTATATTTTTTATAAGCCTGGTGGGATACATTTTTATTTTTGTCACTTTCCAGGAAATCCCATTGGTATTTAAATGTAATATATAATGCTAACTTACCAGGTTGTGTTTGAAAACCTCATTAACTAATTGTTCTAAGAAAATAAAAAAACAAACCTGAGGGTTAAATCCCGTTTAAAATCCATCCAAATAACACTTCAAGTTAAAAGCAGACTGATTATGTACCAAAGTGTAGTGCTGTGCGTGCAGCAGCATCATGTTGAAAACTAAACCTGCCTCTTATAATTCAAACAACTAAAAAAAATACTGAATACAATTTGGCTAAATACTGAAAAAAAAACCCACTTTTGGTGCATACTCCATTTGGAAAGGTGCATTAATTCTATGGCCTGTCTAGGAAAAATTGGTGGTATAATATTTCACCTGCAAATGGAATCACAATAAACATTTTGTATTTAATGTTTTTTGTTTAATTAATCAATTTTTTTGTAATATTTTACTTATTAGTAGTTGTAATTTTATGCATTTTGTGCCTTGCTAGACAACATAAAGTATAACCCGCCCCCCCCCCGGATGGTTATACCATAACACTACTTCAGTTCAGATAGGGTTAAACTGAACTTTTGCTACAAGTTAAAAAGGTACAGCCATAAAACAGTGGTTTAAATTAAACATAATAAAACTGTTCTGTATGTTTTAAAAACAATCCAGAAGGCTGGGAAACATTCTTGGTGAAAAGTTTTGCTAGGATAAAGCCCTGCTGCCCAAGACATTGTTAATCTAATGCTTTACCCACCCCATTATGGTAATAATTGGCATCTAAATTGCTATGGTCATTTTTATCATTGTTCTGATTGGCTAAACATATCATCAAATTTATTTGTTGTAAAAAGTTTTTTGCCAGACTCTACAAGACCCCCCATTATGAGTCCTTATACTAAAAAAAGAAAAAGGTGTATACTCCATGAAAGCAATATACATTAGTGTATATTGCCCCCCCCCCACCCCGAGAAGTTATCAAAGGGGGAATTTGTTGGGATCGGAGGCCTTCAGGCCTGGGTTTTGACCTTTGTGATTAGCTTAAGCTGCGTGCTTATATTGAATTGTGGTCGAGACTTGTGCCGGGTGAAAGGGGCAAAATAAAACAAAAATACTATCCCTGATTTAAAATAAATTGGGAAGTTAGCTAACTAAAATAAATATAGTTTGGAGAAAAGATGAACAGTTATAACAAACCCTACCTAAGAATTAAAAGATTACTTCAGAAAGGAAAGTTCCAGTTAAGGGTAAACATATTTGGCAAACAGAAGAAAAATTATAAATATGCATCACAAGGAAGGCTTACGTTAAGTTTATGTATTAAAAAATACAAGCTATATGGTACACAAAAAAATTTTAAGGAGCATACCCTTCAGAACATACCTCTGAAAAATCCAGTCACCAATCCAAAATTCAAAACTCAAACAAAGAAGTCAAAAACCCTGGACAAAATCTCACAGACTGGCCATCCAGTAATGCCACGTTCATTATATCTCTGGGTGGTAAGCGTGTTGTGTTGCTTTTAACTAACTACCATATTAAAATTACAACTTCTAAAGGCTTAATAAATTTGTTATTGGTTAAGAAGTCACCATGTCCTGGTCTTGAAATAAACACCTGGTACAAGGCCCAATTTAATGTTACTAAATGTAATAGCCTGTAGCTGCAGACATCTGACCACTCAGGTAAGAGTCCTAGTCACTGAACTATGGGGGCAAAAGAGGAATGGAGACCCAAAGGAACCTCTTCTGTTCCTTAGGTTTAAAAGTCAGATGGTAACTCAGTTTTAAGATGTCTAAAGCTACTGTGTATTTAAAAATCACATATGTACTTGCTAGAGCTGTTACTGCGATAGTTCAGTCCATGTGACCATGTCCACACATGCATGAATTCCCTTGAGCTTATAAGGGGCAATAGTGTCCTGTAGTTGGCCAGAAAAGAATAGAATTTTTCCCGAAGTGTCACCCTTCCCCCTCCCCCCGACCTTATCCTGCAACCTGAGCCTTCTGGATCCACTGATGATGAGCCTGTTTCACATCAATAGCATTTGAAAAGTAGTCAAAGTCATGAAGTGCAGATGAACAGATTTAGGATGTGATCATCATATACATTGAATTTTTTTTCCATTAGAAAAAAAAAGGCTTATATCCATTTTGTTATTATTTATTCAGCTTTAGAAAAAAAATGTTTTTCAACCCTTCTCCCTCACCTTCCCTCCTCCCCTCCAGCAACACATGATATATAGCAGATACATACCAAGGAGTTATCATAATAAATTCTTATAGAGTGGAAATCAATATACAGCAATGCATCACATTTTCTAAACACAAGTTATGAGTACTGTAATTTATCCTGGACAGGCAGAAATGATCAGCAGATCAGTCCGTAGTCCCCTATGTCCATCTGAATTCTTTAAAACAAAAAAAAGCTGAAGCACCTAGTTTTGTAAAGGTTACTTCTAACAATGAAAGCATATAATTAATTCTGATATTTTCTGAGGAGTGGATGTTTTTCACCACTGTTCCAATGCACAAGAAGTATGCAAGTAGCTATATTTCAGGTCCTAATTGTTTACTGTAAGAACATTTGCTGCCTCCATCTAAAATTGCGGTGGAAATAATTTTGAAGCACCACCATCTTCCAAAATCTTACATTCAGGTGAATTAAAAGACAGTTTAACAGGATTATAAGGAGGAAAAAATGTGATAAGTCCACAAAATGAAGAGGCAAGGGGCAAATTCATAAAGAGAATTAGGGTTGGTGATGCTGAGTTTTCCCAAACTCAGAAGGCAGGCATCTGGCTCATGAGTGGAATTTACAAACTACAGATCAGTGTCTAAAGCAGGGGTGGGCAAAATGTGGCCTGCAGGCTGGATGTGGCCCACCAGGCCATTCTATCCAGCCCACAGGGCCCCTAAAATTTTTAGAAAATTAATATTTATCTGCCCCAGGCTGCCTGTCATGTGGCCCTTGATGGCTTGCCAAAACTCAGCAACTGGCCCTCCACCCAAAATAATTGCCCGCCCCTGGTCTAAAGTTATAGACAGACACATACAAACCTTGGTGTAATTTATATCTCTGTCCCCTAGGATTAGAAAAAGACACCTGTCAGCTATACCTGGCAGCTATCATGGTGCTTCACTTTTTGGTGACAGGAGAGCAGATGCTAAACTTTTGACATGAATTTTATTGAAGTGGGTGAAATTATCCTCGGATTTTGTGTTACCTATATGCTACTTCTATATACTTGAATACAATGGATTGCACTTGTGTAAACTTTATTGGCAGAAGGTAGACTATTATTAGACTCTATGCACCAAAATGGTAGTTATCAAGTTGTACATACACAGTTGTACAGGCACATACACTTAAATTCCCAAATTCAGGCCTACTTTTGGGGAAAGAAGTGGCTCCAGTGTTTTAGTCAGAATACTGAGAGACCTAGGTTCTAGGTCCCTGTTATATTTATTACTCATTGGGTGCGTCTACACAAGACTCTTTACTGCACAATAGAGCTAATTATTGTGTAGTAAGCATCTGTGTCTACATGTGCTGACCATTACTACACACCATAATTTTCTCTACTTGGCAGTTAATTTGCAACCTGCAAATGCAAGTAGCAAATCAACCACTGAGTAATTATCGTGCAGTACGGACTGTATAGATGGCTGACCGGGAGCTGCATGCTGCTGGGGTGGGCTCCACCACTGAAGCCAGGGTGGAAACAATGTCCCCCAGCCCCAGCAGCAGGGGGCTCCCTGCTGCTGGGGGACATTGTCCCCACTGAGGCCCTGGCATTGGAGCCCGCCATGGCAGCAAGCAGATCCCAGGGGCAAGAAGCAATTTCCTAGCCCCTGCCAAGAAACAGCTGTCTCCTGGCTCTGTGGTCCCTGCTAGCCCTTGGGATAGCACCCAGGGGGAGCCTAGAGCTGCTGCAGGGGGCTAGTGCAAGGCTGGAGGTGGTAGGAGCAGGTTGTTGCCAGGAGCAGCAAATCTGCTTCCAAATCCCTGATGTCCTGGAGAGGGCAATAGGAGATGCAAAATCTGTGATCTAATGGCTATAGCAAAGTATTAGCAAGTTGAAGAATTGCTGGATAATTACCTATCCCATCCCCTCTCCATCCCCCATGACTCTACCCTCTGGGAAGTGGCGCCTAGAATATTGCTCTCCTGCTTTCTGACTGGTATAATAGCCATATGCTACATGACAGAGCAGATAAAAGACCTTCCTACGTTTTTAGTCCTAAAAGCTATTCAGGACATGCTAATCAGGTTTAATTTATTTGTCTTTTGTAAGAGGTGTGAGTTTGACTCCTTTCAGACTCAATAGGGCCAAGTGCCAAGGTCTTCTACTTTCTGAGCAGCTGCTCCACTACTACATCACACCAGCCATCTTTTTTAAAATCTAATAATCCATGAGATGTGAACTTACTAGTATCAGTGTCTGTTAGCCTTGATTAGACAACACATTCTCGACTGGATCCCTCAGGTACAACATTGTCTAGATTGTAAACCCCAAATGGCCTTAGGTGGGAGAACATTTGCAACTTTTAACTAAGAAAAGCAGTGACCACTTGCATGTGGAATAGTTGAACTATGTATGCCTGAGTAAGTTTTGTTGTGATGCCTAGGGAATCTCAGGCACAAAATGGTTAAATAGAAGACTTGTGAATTGCTGTTTTAAGGCATGTGCAGATGTTTCCATTCCCTGATTTACAATCAAATTACTTACTTTAAGCCATGTGATTGTAGATCAGCTCCTCATTTGTGCACATGTATGCTGGTGCTAGAAACCACACTGGGAATGTGATCTA
>NW_005843365.1:152752-155797 GCF_000455745.1 Alligator sinensis | reverse complement strand
AGGGAAAGCAGGGGGTGGGATCATGGGGGAGGAGCAGACTAGGAGGTCTGAGGAAGGGTTGATGAGTCAGGGGTTAGTGGGGTTGGCAGGATCAAGAGGGGCTGATTGGTCAATAGGAGTGGTTGGTGGGTCCACATGGGGGGGTGTCCATCTGGGGGTGGGGAGGCAGTTAGGGAGGGAAGAAAAAGTATAGTTCTGAGATTCGGCTTAGAAGCTGGAATTTCCTACTCCAAATGTGTACATGCATTCAGTTAGATCAGGCATGTAGTGCACCTCCTCAGGTGAATTAAATTAGATAAGGCCAGCCATTTTTTGCTCATTCTGAATTCCCCAAATGTAGATACACTTCAGCACTTAGATCTCCTAACCCTAACTAGGTCAATTTCAGTGTAACATCTGCATGTACCGTTGGATATCTTTGTGTCTCATTCTGTATCCTATGAATCCAATGTTCTTAAGCGCCTAAAGAAGATGATCTAGAAATAAACAAAATAAGATTGTTGATCAGTTTTGAAAATCAGCTTTTACTATGAATACTGCTTTCTTTCCAGCTGTTAAAACATTAATTCAAGTATTTTTTCTTCATAAAATTATAGACTAGTTTTTGCTTAATTATTTATTTTTGATGTCTTACTCTTCTTTATGTAACATCTCTATTGGTTGTATGTAGACTACACCTCTGTATTTCTATCTTCTCAGTTTCTCATTTTATTTTTAGAATCAATGGTTGTATCTTTTTTCACCTTGTTGCTTAACATACATGAATGCTTTAATATTAGCATTCAAATAATTTGGAGATGTACTGCTGTGTGTAGTACAGATACTTTTACTGTGAATATGATTATGCTGGAGACCATTTTATAATCTTCAATTCTCTCTCTATCTCCCTGGGAAGTTAAAATTGCAAAACAGATTTTTTTTCTCTTTTTTTGTATCATACAGGAAGACACATGGATTCTTCGTCACTAAAGACTGTCACTAAGACATCTTAAAAGGGACTTTTTATTGAATGTGCTGCCTAAATCAGCTTTCCCATCAATTTTGCAGCCATTTGTAGTCAAAAGTAATGAGCGTCTCAGCTGCTGTTTCATAGGCTTCAAAGTAATATATTAGAAAATCAAAGTAAGAGTGCAATGAATGGAAACTGCATTGAACTTCAGATAGCAATATTGATACTTTTTTTTCCTGCTGAGGCAATTACAGCAAACAGCAAATTCTGTTTTTGATGTTATTAGCTTTTGACGATTTAATTATTTGAAGGGTCTTCACAAAATGTTCATTGAAAGCACAAATATGCTACACAACGTATAGCATTTCTTAATTTTTTTCTTATGCCAGGAAATAGGAATTCTTATTACTTTTTATTGAAAAAGAAATACCTAAATATTTTTAAAATAACAACGAACTATTTTTACATAGAAATCTCCTTATTCTTATAAAGAGGGTATTTATGCATGCCGAGGGTAACGGAATTACACCTACACTTTAGTTGGGTAACTCAGGCCCTGGTTAAATGTAATATCTGAAGTGCTTCAAATGCCTTCAGAGTGCTTAAAGGGGTGAGCAAACAGATGCTTATGCCTCTTGAAGGGCTCCAAAATGGCAGAAGTTCTGCAAAAATAACCCTTTAGAAAACAACTATTTACTACTACTACATCCTGTTATCTGTGCATGCTCTAGAGAGCACAATGAGAGTGCTCCTCCAGGATCCCACAATGTTCTGTTCGACTACTCCCTTTCCATGGTAGCAGAAACCAAGGATGTAGTGGCCTCTGGTAAACTATGTGTACAGTAAGTGGAGCTAACTTTCAGTAAGCATTCCCATTCACTCCATTACAATTTTGCTGGGCCACCCTCTTCACCAGAAGGAGGAGGGTGTAGAGGAGGCTTGTCCAACATATGGCCCATGGGCCGCCATGCAGCCCGCCAAGCCATTTTCTATGGCCTGAGGTACTGCAACAGGAAATGAAAGTAAATGCTCTTTACTTCGTTCCCACCCCATGTCCCTCCCTCCAGCACCTCAGCAGCTTCCTAATGGCTGCTGAAGGACTGGGGAAGGGACAAGGTTCCCACATGCACCATGTTACCTTGACGTTGCCGACACGGTGTGGCTTTTCCCCTCCCCTTATTTCATGGTGTACCTTCCTAGCCCCACCCATCCCTTCCTCATTTGCATGCTGGCCTTGCCCTAGCAGTCCCCACTGGCTGTGGGGGCTGGAGCAGGTCACGGTGCAGCTGGTGGGTGGGTGGGTGCAGATACCGGCTCGGAGGGATGCTGGGGCCGGGCCCACGGGAGATGCTGCTGCCACTGCTGCTGTGGCTGTCAAGGCAGGAAACTGGCGTTGCTCCCACCTCCCTGCATCCCCCCACATCTATAGACATCACACTGGGGGTGGTCAGTTGCGGGCCCCAGGGAGGGAGGGAGCCCTGCCAGTTGGGCTCAGGCTGCTCTGGGGGAGAGGGAGCAGGGGGGTGTCCCTGCATTTCTCGCACCCCCCTGTAGGGTCCCCGCATGTCCCCCTGGTGCACAGGTGTGGGAGTATCCTCGAGGCTGCCCAGGTGGCAGGGAGGACACGGCAGGGTTAGGCGGCATCCCCCAGGCATGGCCGGACTGGACAGGGTTAGGTGGCGCCCCCAGGCATGGCCGGACTGGACAGGCCACAAGAGCGTCCGCTCCGGCTGGCCCACTGGATGATAAAAAGTTCATGATTCGGCCCCACATTCAAAAAGGTTGGACACCCTGGTGTACAGCCTCCTTACACACCTGCCTGTAGGCCACAATGATTTTGAAGTGATTCAGTCAGGGGTTGCAATGGGGACCTGTTCATCTATGGGCACGTCTACATGTTACCCAATGGTGTTACCAGATTTGCAAATTACTTTGGGGTGTGCTCATTTATTAGGGATAGTTTCTAGGGTCTTGGTGATTCTGTCAATGTGCTGCTTGTGTTACTATACGGAGCTGTATCTTTCCTTTCTGCAAGCCCTCACCCCCAATGGAGCTATCTTGCAGGACTCAATCTCAATGGGGCTGGGTTCGTCCAA
>NW_005843365.1:127566-152248 GCF_000455745.1 Alligator sinensis | reverse complement strand
CCCCCCTCTCCGTGCCTATTCAGCCCAGGGGCACCCTCTATTCTTGCCCGCCACGTCTTTGATGTTCAGTATATATGTTGGGAGGCTGCCTTATGTCTCCTCGGCATGGTTAGCTGGGACTTCCGTCTCCATGTTCTCCTGGACCCCACCAGGGGTCTCCCGGTACACTGGGTGCTTCTCAGGGGGCCCTAGCCTTATGGGCTACGCATGGCTCCTACCAACCCCTAATACCACGCCCCAAGCCTCGCTGATGTACTTGACGTTGGACTGTCAAACTACCTGCCCGTCCTCCCGGGCCTCTTCTGTAATCTAGCCCGCTCTCGGGCTTCTTGCATACTACACTGCCCCTCACTGGGGCTCTTCCTCTAATCCTGCCCTCTCTTTAGGGCTCCTGGTGCCCACTCTGGGCCTTCTCTAAAAGTGTTGTCCTGCTCAGGGACCCTTGCCCACTTTGGGTCTCTATATCGAGCCTCTGGTCTTTTAGGCCCACCGCGCTGCTTCCCCTTTTCCTGGGGGACCACCGCAGCACCCTGCCCTTCTCTTGGGCACACCGTGCTGCTAACCCCTTTTCCTGCGGTCCACCGCAGCACCCTGCCCTTGGGTTTTCTGCAGTGCTAGCCTGTTACCGGGCTCGTCATGCCCCTCTCGGGCTTCTCACATATTGCCCCTCTCGGGCTCGTTGTGCCTACCTTGGGCTTCTTAATAGTGCCGCTGCCTCTCTGGGGCTCACTGTGCCCACCAAATTAACGTGACACGCCTGACCTGGCCGGGCTGATCAGCATGGACAGGCTGACACCCTCATATGCCAAGAATCAGTTCATAAGAGCAACAATAAAATGCAGTCAGACACAAGCACACAGGTAAACAGAATCCCTCTGAATCCGGCTGGGTGTCCAGCTGACACCCTCATGGGCCAGCATTCAGTTCATAAGGGCACGTCTGAGTCAAACTGGGTCAATCAGCCTGTACAAGCTGATCCCCTTATGTGTTTCAAACTCAGCACGTCCCAATCTTTGGCCTCTTGATGAGCAGACCCCACAATAATTTGGGCTTCACAGGGATCTTTAGCATAGGTAAAAGAAGCGTTGCTGCAGAGCACGGGAGGAAAGAGAAGCAGAGAAGGAAAAATATACCCAATTACTACCAGTTTGACTATAAAAGTTATTTATTGCTAAGCATATGAAATATATAATAGTACTAGTAGTAATAGACATGCAAAAGAAAAACAAACACCAACAATGACAATACTACCCTGGTTTCACTAAGTATTTGGGGAAACTTAGCTCAAGCTTAACTGATACAGTTCAGGTTCAGAAGTTTATGCCTAGAAAGAAGACAGAGAACGCTGGGATCTCACCTAGTCCACGGTACTCAGGCTGCAAAGCTGACAGGCACAGTCTGTAGCACAGTCCTTGAAGGGAGAGATGATCTGTTCTTCCAGCGTCCCAAGAACGACAGGGGATGGTGTCAGCACAGGGGTTTTCTTCTTCTCCTTCTTTCTTCCTGCTTCTACTTCTTTTCCTTCCTTTTCCTCTTCCTCTTCTCCCTCTAGCAGCACACACACTTACAGATTTTTATACCCTCAGTTCAGCTGCTCCGTAGCACCCTCAGTAGTGTAAATCATTGTCTTTTCTATTGACAAGGGGTTATCTGGTTTGGACCATCTCAGGAAACTGATTGATAATCAGGAAACACTTAAGATTAGGGAGTAACCCAAATACTTGGGAGCCAGCTTGAGATTCCTATGGGTGGCAGATATACTGATGGGATATCTCATGGTTTCTTCAGGAACAATAGATAGCTTGCAGCATCAGGATTTTGGATTTTTACTTGTTGTGCACAAGCCTCAGCTTAGCATGACTTTTCCAGATCTTACTATAGTCTTTTAACAGACTTAAAGCAATTATTGGGGTGCTCATAACCTTTTGTGGAGAGGACTCCCACCAGTCGTCTCGGGAAAGATATGACAACACCTGGGATTAGGGCTCCAGCAGGCTGGATGCTGTGATGAACCCTTAACCATTCCTTAAATGTTGCCCATACCCCCTCTGACTTGATCTCTTGCCTCAGCATTCCCTAACCCGGCAACCGAGTTTTAGTCAATCAAGTTTAAATAGGCCTCCCATAGTGGGACCGGGGAATGTACGGCCCGAGATGCCTATTAAACTTAGAGGTGTGTGTATGTCTGGGGTCGGGGGAAGTCCTTAGTAAATCCAGATTAGAACTGGTCTGATAAATGCTGAGGTGGGTGTGTGTGAACATGGGTTGATTAACATTTGGAGCACAGATTCCCCATCATGCAGTGCTCCCCTGCTTCTCTGGTCCCAGAATTCACTACAGTCTCTGCTTCAGGCTTTCTGTTCTCCATCTCTCATGTAAATGAATGGTCATCTGGTTCCATCTTGGACGCAAATGAGACCTAGGGCAGTTGTTTCACTCTTGTCACCCTTATCTGGAGAGTCTTAAGTGTGTCTCTCACTGCATCTTAATCAGTTTCATTTATGTAGAGGAGGGAAGGCGGGGGGGTGAGTCAGACAGACTGCATCCTGTGCCAGGGTTGTCCAAGAACACAGAGCTGAGACGTAACAATGGTGACATAGCAATGTGTTATGTCACCATATGGTCTGCTATAGCAACAAAGCAATCATGTGGGTCTACACATAATCACCAGCTTCCAAAAGGAAGTACTAAAACACGGTGCCATAGCAACTGTACTGTATGGTGATCTGTAGATGCACCCTATCTGAAGCCGAAGTATTCAGTGTTTGAAGTAGTTCAAAGTGCAGCTGCATCTTGAAATGCTTAAATTGTTAAGTCTTTCTCCACTTTCAAAGTTAGTCTCAATTTGGTTTCCACTACTTGAAACAAACCTTTTCCTCAAGTGGAATAATGGCTAAGATGAAGTCTTCCTCCACTGGTATTTGGAAGAGTTCACAAAGACTGTCTCTGTGCTTTGCATTAATTTGAAGCCCATTTCCAAATATCAGGTCACTGACAGATCATGTGCTCTGTACTTAATTTCTAACTAGTGAGCCAGTGATTTTTACCTATTATGTAGGGTTGAAGATAGGGTAATAACAGAGATGCCTTATTATCTTGACTTTTAGGTCAGGCGTACCATATCACTCTTTAAGCAAACAGACACACAACCTTTTGTGTGACTGCTAATTATTATTAGGCATAGATGCAGCCTTTTTTCATTGTTATACACCAGCTGAAAACACCACATTTGAGTCATGTAGTGACTCGACTACCTATAACAAATTCCTGAATGTCCTTGTGTAGGATGGAGACAGACATTTCCTGTTGTTCTAGTACAATAAAATTGGCTGTAATTGTCAGAGGCAGATATACTTATTTGTTGTTTGAACAACAAAAATGATTAGTTTTTTTCCTTGCTCTGCCTTTTTAGTTCATATTTTTTCAAAGATTTATCAGAAGAGAACACTGCATAGGGTCTGACAACTGAAAAGAGACAGGAAATAAAGTAAAACTAAACAGCAAGCCTGACTTTGAGATAGGAAATCCAGATAAACAGAGGTAAACCCCAAGCAAACATCTCTTTGGATACAAATACACCCAATCTGAAGCCCATGTTGAATACAAGCAGTGAGTTATATGGCAGTTGAGGTTACAAGTGTAATGAAAATGACTTACTTTTTTGTAATGAACTACTATTACGGATTCTCTTGTAGTGGTCTAGACTGTAAATTTATAATCTGTATTGTTTAAATGCACTATCCAAGAAGCAGAGTAAAAAGCTAACTGTTACTCAGTCAAAATTCCTCTGAAACTCCTTCCTCTTTCTATAGTGCCTCACTTGCTACTCTTTGGTGTAGAGAAGCTTACTTTCCTCTATCTGTCCTCTATAGATGGTGTTAGAAATGCTGCAGTTCCCTAGCTCCACTGTGTCCCACCTCATTTGTTAATGAACAGGAGCATTGCCTCACCCACTGTTCATGTGAAGGGTCAATCCAAACAGTTTTCAAGTGGAACTCTAAGTGGCAAAAGGCCTTAGATTCCTTTGTGGCCAGCAAAGCTTGTGACTCTTCAACCCATTATATAAGAGGAATGGTCTTTAATTAACATTAATGTGAATCCTGCATAGCTGGTTCAGGGAAGGTAGACAAAAAATATGATCACAGTACTGGAAAATAGAAATTTGTATTCAAAGCTTGGCCTCTGAAACAGGCTTATTAAAAATATAAAAGGGCTAATGGAATGTAAATACCACTGCAATAAATGATATTCTGCTAGGGGCTTTACCTAAATTAAAATCTGTTAGGCAGGTAAACCAGCCAGCTGTTGTGAAAGAGATATGTTGGACTTTGAGAGTCAGTTGCTGTCTGGGTACAGAAAGGCTCCTTTCAGAGCAACTCCACACATCTGCAGTTTGTCCCTGGATAACAAATCGTACAAAAATGAGATTTCCCTTTTCCCCAGAGCTTTGAGGAAAGACTGAGGGTTCCCAGAAGCAGATGACTTAAACATGTACACAGGTAAGAGCTGCCTTGACTAATTTTGGTGGTCTAGCAAAATCCTTTTTTTAACAAATCCTTATCTCCTGTCTTGTATGGTTCTTCTATATATGCAGCACACATTTGGAAGGAAGAATTTTCTTGCATAGTCCTCATTTTAAGGGGGAATGAGTAATTTACCTAATAGGTTTAATAAAATATAGATAACTTTATTAATTGATGTGTACCCATTAAGCTGCATGTTTTATTGAGTTTAATTCCAAACTCCTTTAGCAAGTCGGATTACAAATTCGGTTTTATCTTCAGTAGTGTAAAATAATGAACAACAACAACACTGCTATAATTAGAGGGATTAATGGATATAAAAAATTGGAAATGAACCATCTTTTAAAAATAAAATTCAGGTTTAAAAAGCCCCTAGATGCTGTTGTGTTATGTAGATCCACTAGGGAGAGCAAGAGCTAAAATATTAAAACCTGCAATGCAACTGTTACCATCAATTTCTGACAACATCAATAATAGGGGCATAGTGGAAAAGAAATTTTGGGATGACAATTACTTCTTTCTTAACACTTGAAGTTCCTAACTATTGAATAAAATATTTTTTCTTATCACTATAAGAAAAGGAAACCGTATTTAACATGTCTGTCCTGTGCATTTAACAATCATTTCATTTGGTCATTTGTTATTCTTCATAACTAGTAGGAAAAGAAATGAGCTAGTATTTCAGTTCCTGACCTGCATACATCCTTATGAGTGTCAATGCAATACCCAGGAGTTAGTGCTAACCTGACCTGCCTGATACATGCAAAACTGTAGATTGGAATAAATCTGCAGAAACTTTACAGGGTTTGGGAGCAGGTTTTAAATTAAACCCTGTAATTTGGTTCACAGAGGTTGAAAGTGAGCTAGCATCTGCAGTTTACTTGGTATTTCAAAGTGAAAAGTAGCATCTAAGAACAAAAGAAAAAACTTTCAACTCACTCCCTTTCTCACCTCCAATACATTTCTATATGATCTGAAGCTCCCTGTTACATACTTTCAAGTTCAAGGGGGTAGCTGCTGAATTGGGAGAATGAATTACTTGGGCACCATTTAACAGTTTTGCCAAGTGTAGGAGTTTTCAGTAGTACTGGTTTAAAAGTTTCCATTATAACTGTTTTACAAAGGTGGGATTTTTTTGTTTTTGGGGGTGTTTGCGGGGGGAGGGGTGTTGCTTTTCTTTATTTCATAAAACATATCTACAGAAACATGTTGATTGTTTTTTCCATTGGAAAAGCATACACCTGAAAATCAAGTTTCAGTTTTCTTACAAAAAAACAAACAAACAAAAAATCAATTTGGAAATGCCTCTACCTTGCCTCATGGGAATTTTACTTGGGAGAATTATATTTAAAATTTTTCACATCCCCATTGTGCCCTATTGGCTGAGTTTTCTGTTTGGCCTTAATTGTCCATTGTATGCCATGACCAAGGGTTGTTTTCAGTATAATGGTGGGCCAACAAAAGAGAGGAGAGACATTGGAGATATAGCCTGGAGTAGGTTCCAAGCTTCTTGATTGAAAATTATCATATTTATTTATTTTTTTATACAAAAAGCTATGCCTCTGATACAAATGGAGTGATTCTTATAAGATCCATTGTTTACTGATTCTTCAGGATTGCTAATCACTTTGAATCATATTCACTAAAGATTTGAAAGTGTGATCTTTCGTTCACATATTCATTGAATAACCATCCAAATCACACCCAAAGCTTCATTTAATCAGGAAAAAATAGGGTTATGACAATCCAAGAAACCATAAAGGAGAAACTCCATTCAAAGCTTAATGCTTTGAATTGTTTGCTGTAACCATTGCATTATATTCATAATATGACATATTCTTCTTGGGCCTGTTCAATAGAGGTGTATTAAGGAAGGAGTGTAGAAGATTCAAGCTTTTAACCTTTGTGAACTAGATTTTCAAAATGAAAAAGGGACAATGCCTGTGTGCAAAAGAGGCACATGAATGATTGTATGTGCAGTTACTGGGATTTTGTGAGTTAATATCCAAATAACCATCTATACATTAAAACTGTGCAACATAATTTATAATATTCATGGCAAATAAATTCACATTTGTCATGCAGATCATACTGTGTCTGCTGAACACTTGGCTCCAAAGGTCTTGCATTTTTGCTTAGTGTCACAATGAGAGTATTACTTAATCCTATAAACATAATCAGGGATCCTGGTTTTCTCTGATAAATCCCCAGTTTTTTGGTTTTAAAAAAGTAACCCAAAATCCATATTTTTCCACGATCAAAATGAAATGCCACTATATATATATGATTGGCATTTCATTTTGATCGTGGAAAAATGTGGATTTTGGGTTACTTTTTGGGTTGTGAGTTACTTTTTAAAAACTGAATATTGGGTTTGTTTGGGTTTTTTTAATCATTAGGATTAAAACCAGGATCCCTGAACATAATTTTGTAGGAGCATATATTTTGAAAATAGCTTTATGTTGCAAGACAGTGATGAACAAAAACAATGAGGTGTTGCATACCTGTCTACACATACCTGATAAATCTCCATAGAGGTATGAATGTTCACACAGGAAGAAAAGTATGATCAACAAATGTACTGGGAACTGAAGGAAATATCCAACAGTCTCTAGGACATAAAAGGGTCTCTTTAGGGTATCAGTTGAGAAAGCTGTCTGAAGTTCTGAGTTTGTCTCCCTGTGGGGAGGAAACTCATGCTCCAGGAAATGCAGGGCCAGGGCGGCTGCTCCTTCCCTGGCACTGCACAACAGATATGCTCCCCTTCCCATGCATGAGGAGGCTCCAATGGTGACATCGGATGAGGAAGAAGATTAAGCAGCATGCTGCCACTCCCAAGGGGAGGCACAAGGTGGTGGTGATGGGGACTCCCTCCTGCATGGCACTGAGGGACCCATCTGCCACCCAGAATCTCTAGCCCATGAGGTCTGCTGCCTCCCTGGAGCCAGCATCCAAAATGTTATGGAGAGGATCTCCAGGCTTGTCTGGCCCTCTGACTACTACTCCATGCTCCTCATTCATGTAGGAACAAATGACGTGGCCAGGAGCAATCCAGACTGGGTCATAAGTGACTACAGGCTTTGGGTGCTGAGCTCAAGGGGTCGGGGGCTAAAGTAGTCTTTTTTCTCTGTGCTCCCTGTTGCAGGCCATGGTCCTAGGAGGGATGGATGCATTGAGGAAGTGAACCAAAGTCTCCACTGATGTTGCCACTGACAGGGCTTCGGTTTCCTTGACCACAGTATACACTTCAGGGAGAGAGGACTCCTGGGAAGACACAGCATCCACCTCATGCAGAGAGGTATGTCCCTGTTCTTGGCCAGGATGGTTGATCTTCTAAAATCTACATAGATAGGGACACTAGGAGAGTGACTCTCATGGGAGCTGAGGGAAAAAATCTCCTTCACCATGACAGGAAATTGAGGGTCTCAGTAGGAGGGCTAAGGTGCCTGTACAGTAATGCCAGGAGCATGGAGAGCAAGCAGGAAGAGCTAGCCCTCCTACTGTCTAGTGGGCATTATGATCTAGGAGGGATTGCAGAGATCTGATGGGACTCTTCACATGATTGTTGGAGCATAGCCATAGAGGACTATGCCCTGCATAGAAGGGACTGAGTAGGGAAGAAGGGTGGAGGCGTAGCTCTTTTTGAAGGAACAGTACACCTCCTGGGAGGCCAACATCAGCTTCAAAGAAGAGTGGCTTGAAATCCTCTGGGTCAAACTGCAGGGGCAGGGAGGGGCTGTGGTGATAGACCTAACTACAGGTATATACTACAGACCATCAAAACAAGGGGAGGAAATCGATCTAGAGTTCGCCTGAGAACTGACAAAGGCTGTGTGTGCATGGTCATCATAGGCAACTTCAATTATCCAGACATCTCTTGGGAGGAACACTCAGCCAAGTTGGATTGATCTTGTTTCTTCCTGACCAGCATTGAGGTCATTAGATAGCAGGATTGAAGTTTTGAACTTCAAAAATGCAAATTTCAACAAGCTCAGGTCACTAGTGGGGAAAGTACTGTGGGACCAGGTACTGAAGATGAAAGAAGTACATGAAGAGTGGTTGTTTCTTAAGAACACAATCCTTGAAGCACAAAGGAAGTCTATTCCCACATGGAGGAAAGGTAGCAAAAGGGCTGGAAAGCCCTGTTTGCTAAACAAATAAATCATGGTCCTGTTGAGAAAGAAGAAAAAGGCATTCAGACAATGGAAGCTTGGGACATGCCCCAAGGAGAACTATATAATAATGACCCACACTTGTAGAGAATAGATTAGAAAGGCTAAGGTGGCGACCGAACTAAAATTAGCAATGGGAAGCAAAGACAACAAGAAATCCTTATTTAGGTATGTAGGGAACAGGAGGAAAACACATGGGAGTGTGGGGCCAATGCTCAACAACTCAGGACAGCTGGTTATCAGCACTCAGGAGAAAACTGAATTCCTGAATGACTACTTTGCTTCGGTCTTTCACCAGGCCAAGGGGAAAATCATACCAGATAGGGTACAGAATGAGCAAGGTTCAAATGACTGCCGTCCTACTAATGCTGTAGAACTGGTGTGTGATCAGTAAAAGAAATTGGACATATATAAGCCAGCAGGACTGGATGAACTTCATCCAAGAGTGCTGAGGGAGCTGGCCAAAGTCATCATGGAACCCCTGGTGAAACTCTTCCAAAACTTGTGGTGCTCCAGAGAGGTCCCCTAGGGCTGGAAGAAGGTCAATGTTGTGCCCATCTTCAAGAAGGGGAGAAGGGAGGACCTGGGTAACTATAGGCCAAATTAGCTTGACTTCTATCCCAGGGAAAATCCTGGAAAAATTCATTAAGGAGTCTATGTGCAATAGGTTTGCAGAAGGTAGGATTCTGAATGACATACAGCATGGCTTCATCATGGGCAGGTCTTGTCTTACCAATTTCATCTCCTTTTATGATCAGGTAACTCACCACCTGGATAACAGAGAGGAGGTTGACATTGTATACCTTGAGTTCCAAAAAGCTTTTGATTTGGTATCCCACAGTGTTCTCACAACAAAATTGGAGGATTGTGGGCTTAACTGCAAGACAAGTGGGTACAAAGCTGACTGTGGGGTAGGACCCAGAGGCTCCTAATGAATCAATCTGTGTTGTCTTGGCAAGAAGGGGCCAGTGGTGCCCCTCATGGTTCAGTGCTTGTTCCAATGCTCTTCAACGTCTTCATCAATGATTTGGATGTGGGGGTAAAGAGCTGACTGGTCAAGTTTGCAGATGACAACAAGTTATGGAAAAGCGTGGTCACGCTTGAAAATAGGCTGCAGATACAGGAGGACCTAGACGGCTTTGCAAGTTGGTCAGATCAGAACCAGATGAAGTTCAACATTGAGAAATGTAAAGTGCTCCACCTGGGGACAATCCCCTACACACCTACAGGCTTGGCAACTCCAGTCTGACCAGCACTATGAATGAAAGGGACCTGGGGGGTAATAAGAGACCACAGTATGAATATGAGCTGGCAGTGCGATGCTGTAGCCAGTAGGGCAAATAATACTCTGGCATGCATCAATCAATGCATCTCCAGCAAAACCAAGGAACTGATTCTTCCACTCTACTCAGCTTTGGTGAGACCACAGCTGTAGCACCGCATCCAATTCTGGGCACTGCACTGGGCACTGCACAAAGACATAGTCAGCTTGAGAGTCCAGAGAAGAGCCACCCATATGGTCAGAGACTTGCACAGCAAGCCATATGAGGAAAGGCTGTGGGATCTAGGACTCTTCAGCCTGAAAAAGAAAAGGCTTAGAGGGGACTTGGTAGCAGCTTACATCAGGAGTGTACATCAAGGGATCAGTGAACAATTGTCCACCAGGGCACCCTTGGAGAAAACCAGGAGTAGTGGCCACAAACTCCTAGAAGACCAATTCAGGCTCAAATTAGGAAAAACTTATTCACATCTAGGGTGTCCAGACTGTGGAATAAGCTCCCTACAGAGGTGGTACAATCGCCTACCCTGGAAATCTTCAAGAGGTGACTGGTTAGTCACCTTGCTGGGGTCACCTAACCCCAGTTGTCTTTCCTGCTTTGTGCAAGGGGGATGGACTCAATGATCTTCTGAGGTCCCTTCCAGCCTCACAGTCTATGAATCTATGAAGCTATATAATGGCTGATCCCCTGATGTTAGTCCACATGCTCTGTCTCCCATCCAGCAAACCTCCTTCCACCTGCCTGAGCTGAGTTGTGTACTGTTTAGAAAGTACAGGTACACTGATGCCCTTTTCCTAGAAGGATGGCCCCCACTCATGCAACAAAACTTCATTGGGTCTACTACCAAAAAGAGGCCACTACATAGTCTAGATTCATCTCACAAAACAGTTTTCTTTAAAGTTGTGCTCATAAGCTGAAACCAAGGTGAGAAAATGTATTTTGTAGCAGGGATTATGATTACATAGGTAAGTTGACTATTTAAAGCTTACTGTCAGCTGTCCTTCACTTGGATGTCCCTTATTTTAGGCTGGAACCTGATATTATGCTATGTTTATTCTTTTAAATTACTTACCTTGAAATGCTGAATCAGGAAATTGAAATGATAGAAAATGTAACAGCTGAGTCTGTTATGGTGGTAGGACCGTGACGGTGGGCTTCATTGCTGGCATCATATTCTTTGCCATGCCTGTTCCTTATTTAGCTGACAACAAAGGATTTTTTTTTTTTTCCAACGGGGAAAGAGCATTTTCATCGAAGAGTAAGCAGAGAGGAGATATAAATTAACAATGCAGTCTTGAATGACCTTGTATTCCACCCCCTCATATTTCCCATAGGAAAATCTTAGTAGCAGGAGTGGGGGTTATGAGGAAGGAATGTTTAAAAGGTATTTCTCCTGTAGAGACCTCTTTCAAATTCTCATGTGTGGAAAGTATGGTTCGTGGTCTGGAAGAAACTGCCCCTGAGAAATTCTATATGGCCAATACAAGTATTAAACTTTAGTAGTTATACCATAAAATGATAAATGTAGCTTTAAAGTCTCATTACTAAATTAATAATAAGCACTGGGCTCTTTTTCACTGTTGTTATTTCTGAGATGTTAGTGCATAGGTAATATTTAAAAGTAATTAAAATAAAAGAACTAAAAGTAAGATCTATTTTAATTGTATAAGACACACATTAATTATTAATAAAAACATAAAATTAAGGTTAAAGGGGTTTAAAATAGAATATGGAGAAATTAATTCTACCATTTATTCCTAATTGGAAACAAATAAAAATAGAAACCATGGATTAATTAATTACATAAATCCAGTATCCCTGGACATTTTATAGAAGCAGGAAATTGGCTGCTGTGGTTCCCCCGCTTTACCTGTAGCAGGTTGGGGCGTTAGGTCTATGTTGAGTCAAGGTTGAGGGTAGTTTAATGTAGTTAAGATTATGTTATTATGGATTGGTTTGGATAGGGATGGTCCTTCTTTAGGCAGGGGATTGAACTAGATGACCTCTGGAGGTCTCATCCAGCCCTACTACTCTATGGCATGATGACACAAATAGATCAATAAAGGTAAACGCTGAGTTCACCAAGTAAGGAATACAAGGGAGTAACTGCTATTGCAAAATATGAGAAATCAGGCAGAAGTAGATGAATATTGCATCATAGAAACACAGACACACACAGATATACATACACACACACACACACACACACACCAACTCTCTATTATGATTCACTTTTATATCCAAAATATGTCATATATATTAAAAAAGAGTTGTTCTCCTTCTTCACATAATAAATTAGGATACTTCACCATATTCTCTAATCCGTAAATTGTGTAAGCTCCTTGGGCAAGGGCTGTGTCTTTTTATGATTATCTGTGCCTAGCCCATTTTTCAATTCATAGTGAATGAATAAAGAACAGTAATTAATAAAAATGACTGGCACAAGAAAATAAGGCCCATAGAGGTATGCAGCACATTTACAGACTTGTAACTGAATTATATATTTTTATTTTTGTGCCTTTTTGTTTAAGATGCAGGTGTAGTATCATTGCGGTATCCTTTACCTGTAGCAGCTTGACCGTTTTTTATAGCAGCTGCAAGATTAATGTGGTTGCTTAAAAGCCTAATTAGATTTAATTTTGGCTTCTCAGGTGTCTGAAAAGTCCTTGAGGTTCCAGAAGAAGAACTCTTCTGGGAAGCAGTACTATCTCTTGCAAATATTTTTTATTTAAAACTAAACAACACACACACACACACACACACACACACGCACACGAACACACATATGCACGCACTCATAACACACATGCTCACTTCTTTTTCTTTCTTTTGAATATTTACATTTTATTGACAATTCAATATGTCATTGTGAATCACAACATTTTTCACCTTTAGAGCCTTCTCTTCACAAATTATAACTGTTATTGACAAACAACATTAATATATTTAAAACTAGGTATTCATTAATGGATTTTTCTGTACCTGATATAGTCATCTATTGTGCTATAGCATGATTTATTGCCAATAAAACTCACTTCAAAGGCATGACTATATTTATGCAAAGTAGGTAACATATTCTATACAGAAGTGTGAGAATCATTAAATGAAGATTCGCTTCATATCCCAGAGAAAGAGGAAATTGGTAACAAGAGACATCAGCTGCCCCATAATAACATATGGGCAATTCCTTCACAGCATGCACTCTTGTTTTGTGGAATTTGCTTACCAAACGGGATCTCTAAAGAATGCATTGCACAGGATAATGTGTTTTATGCACACACATTCTTTTTGTTTGAAAAGTCCAGGCAACATATGACTTGCTTAATTTTACCAGATCATGAGTTTGATTTTTCAGAATTATATGAAATAAAAGTGTGATGTTCCGCTTCCCCCTTTTCAATTCCTTAGCAAATCTATGTCTAGCAATTCTCCATTTCAGGGTTAACCCTACTCAGCAGCTAGAAAAGCAGTTTTCAGAGCTGTCCATCAAACACAAAAGTCCCCTTCCCACCCTCATTCTTTGATTGTTCTCACACCTTCGTTTTCCTCTTCCCATCTGTCATGACCCAAAGGCATGATTTTGTGTGTGCTTCGGCACAAGAATTATCCCCGCCAAGTTGCAGCTTCATTGCACGGGAGAGTTTCCTGCTGCAGAGGAAAACCCTGGTGCAGGGACGAGTTTCCCGCCTTTTCTGCAGCTTCTTTTGCAGGGTGCATTGCTCGAGTTGCAAGAGGAATGCACAGTGCAAAAAATTCCCGCCACCGGTATGCAAATTCGTTCCCCGCTATTGGCTAGTTCTAAATTATTCCCACGTGGCGGCTAGCGATTGGCCTGTTAGGTGACCTGATCCACCGCCCACCTCTTCCCGTCTTCGAGCACAACTTTTATAAGACGTACCTACGATTCTGATTTTGGTGGCTCGTTCACCCAGAGCATCCGAAACTCTGTACCATGGAGCCTAGCAACCTCCACGAGACCGTCTGTGTTGTCTGTCTGTAACCGCAACTCAAGCAAGTTTTCCAGCCTACACCACTGCCATCTCGGTGTAAGTAAACAATCTTTTAAACTACCGCTAAGCGTTTGTGCCTAATTCCAGCTCTACGGCCTTCTCTCTCCGACCCGGCGTGCCTGGGCTGCTGGCCACAGCCCGCGTGCAGCACGGAAAAGGGCTCGGGTCACTCCCGGCCCGCACACCATCAACAGGGAGTTCTGTCTCCACTGGTACATTTACAGGCCCTTGAGATCCTTGTGAATTACACAACAGAAAGAACTATAACTTTATTTTAAGTCTCATCCCATTACCTGTGCTTGCAATGAGTTTTTTTCCTAGCACTGGCTTCATCCACTTGGGGTAAATCGGTCCTTTTCTTCCACACTCCAGGTGTCTGGCTCCTATTTTGCATTTGGTCAGCGTTGGTAGAAAAGACTATCATCTGCCTCGCACACCACACAGACTTTTCTTCTCTGACTCAAGAATTACATAGACAAGAATTACATTGTCAAGAAATTACATTGACAAACTAGTGAGGAGGAATGCAAAATGAGACAAATGGGTTGGAGTCCATGCCACACTCCAAGAGAAGATCTGAAATGATTTGCCTCTCTTCTTCCTTCTCACAGAAACTGCTGGTCATAGATCTCTGTGCCTTGACTTTTCCTACTCAGTTCCTGCTTACTGGAAATGGCAGATACCATGAGCCATATGCACTTTGTGACACAGGTAATGTACCTCTTTTGGAGCCCTTCTTCCAATGACTTAGGAAAGGAAAACTTGGATAGTAGAAGCATTTTCAATAGGAAAGAAACAGGTCATCATAACTAGGTACAGACGTTCAAAAAGCCCAAGGCGGAAGCACCCTAAGTATTGCATTTTATTCAAAATGCCCTTGAGTGCTTAGGAGTGAACAGAACACATGTTCACCCTTATGTAGGAGGGGCTTGGAGCCTGCTGGAGAATGCTGAGCCCAGCTGAACATCCCAGAAGTTGGCCACCCCTGATTGGCTTGTATGGCCCATCTCCCCAGCCCCACCCCCTAACAGCTGGTAGCTGGCAGGGGAGAATGGAGCCCTCCACAGCAGAGCCCCCCAGCTATGCTGAATCAGGTTGGGGGGGGGGGCAGGTCTGCACATCATGGTGGCTCCATTCCCTCAAACCCCACCTCCCATCCCCAGTTCCCGTTACAATGAAAAGCCACGTGCGGTTCCAAGCTCCAGGTACCAGGAGGCTGTGGCAGGGGGAAACAGACCCCCCCTGATGTGTAGGCCCAGCCTGGAACAACTCCCCCCCAACACCATAGGCAGCAATCGGGGGAGGGGGCACATGGAAGGGGGGCTTCCCGTCACCTGGCCACTCAGGGAGGAGACAGAGCCTTTTATGTCTGTGTAAGGGAGCTGTATCCTGCTGCCTGGAGCCTAGTTGTCTCTCTGCTGTAATAGTAGTGTTCTATCCCTTGAAAATCTTCTGCCATACCTTGATGTTAGGGAGAGAGAGGTACCAAACACTTCTGGGTGACAAAAAGTATTGGTTAAAGGCTCAGGAGGTCAGCTTATCTTTGCAGGGCTCCACCATCCCCATCCCCTGCCCTAACCACACCAGATGTTCTGGGCCTGTTATTGCTTGCTACTGGACTGGTGATCTGGTCTTAGTCTTATGGACTCCTTTGTCAAGGAGTCTTCTTCTAAGTTGGCTGCTTGCCCCATTCTTCCCTGCACGGGTCCCAAGACAGCTGCCTTGGATCTTATCCTGCCCTTGCCTTGAGGGTCGAGACAGACTTACCACTCCTTGGGGTGTAATCTCATCCATGTCCATTTTTTTTCTAGGGTCCCAAAGTGGTTATATTCACCCCTTGGGACTGGATTCACCAATAAAGCAGTCTCCTCTGTCACTTAACTGGTTCCCTCGAGGTAAGGCCGGGGACCAGGACTGTCCTCCAAGCCCCAGGGTCAGTTCCTTCTCCCATCATCTCTCTTCCTCTTCTTTATCTTTATTTTGCTCCCCCTTCCTCTGAACTGACCATGGATGCTTCCTAGGCATCCCTTTAAATCCCCTTTCTTCCCAGTTTTTTCCTCCGTGGAAGCATCTGATTCACTGCTTTCTTGCCTCAGCTGTTCTCCTTTTATTTTTTTGGTGTGGCATTTTCCTTCTTCTTCTGCTGCATCATTTTCCTTCTCTCAAACTCTGGCAGCTGGACTTGCCATGGCAGCCTTTGAACTGCTGTGACCCCAGCTGTTTTCTTTGATTAATCAGGGTGCAGTGTCTTTGTCGTCTTGGCTTGGTGCTTTCTTCAGCATCTCACGATAAGTTTTGTTCCTTTATATTCTTCCTTGTGTCTCTGTGGCAGGGCGCTTTAGTCACCCTGTCACAGTCTCTTCTGCATGATAGCCCGGGGGCAGGTCTCAGCCAGTGGTCACCCAGAGCAGATGAGTACCCACTAAAATTAGCATGCCACCCAGGGAGGGGCCCCTGTAATGTTGTAGGACTGCAACCTAACTTGAGTCATGAGGGGATCTGTTGGAGACATTTGACAGAGTGTTGTAATGTCATGAGTAGGTGTTATAAGGCTTCAGCCTCTTCTTGATGGGCGCCCTCTGCCTCCAAGTGACGTCAGGGTGAGACTTAGGCTTGGGTGCCACCTAGATGGTATAGGTGCTTCTCCTACTTTCCTGCCACATCTTCGATGTTCTTTGTTGGTGAGGCAGTTCCCTTCAGGTGCCCCCCCAAGAGTGAAGAAGTCTCGATCCCAGTTCTTTTTTCTTGGGGCTCCCCCCTCATGGGGGGTAGCCGCTCCCTGTCAATGCCTTCCACCACCATACCTGGATTCCCTGGTGGGGCCACAGGGCTGTTCTCAGAGGCCATGGGCTTCCCCTGCCTGGCTGGAGCCCTCTGCTCTCCACTCAGCTCCTCCTCTCCTGCCTTCATCTGGGTGATCTCCCTCCTGGCAGCTGGCGTCTCCCGGGTGGCATCATTTCCTCCCTCCATGGACTGACCAGCTGTTTTCCCAGCTGCAATTTGTGCAGCCCGCAGCTCTTGGAGGCTCTGCCCACATCCCTCATTGATCTGCAGCTGCAGGCACCTCTGGAATCATGGAGCCTGCACACATGATTCCTCCCAGCTGCCACTCATCGGGATTCTTGTGGTAGGTATTGGGGCGTGTGGGGTGAGGGTCCAGGACGCCCTAGAGAGGCTTTCACTGGCCCCGTCACATGTAACCAAAAGTGCTTTAGTATGATACTACATCCATGCAGGTCTATCTTAGACCAGGATTCACTATTTTTAAAGTGGTCTATGTGAAATGAATGTCAGTGCGGTTATGGATGCAGAGTGCTTTCTGAGCTCTTATTATGTGATAAGTGTAATATCTGTAGTTGGTCATACACAGTTCTGTCTTCCTATACCAGCTCTTTTCACATCTACTTTTTAGCTGAAGTAACCACTGATCAGATTCCAAAAAGTTGAGAACAGTAAGAAAACAGATATTTTAGTTTCTGCACTCATGTAGCACAAGTGTTAATGATTTAATAAGACATAGCAAAGGACTCTGCTTAGCTTCCTGAAAAAAGGCTCAGAACTGTTTTATTAGCTGAATGAAAGTCTTGTTAGCTGAATAGTTTGAACCACTGTTTATCACTATTTTGAATCACTGTTTGAATTACAGATATGGTAAGCCCACAGTTGAGGTGAAATCTGAAAATGCAAAACCAGAGAGACAGATTTTTCTTTCTTTTTCCAAGAAATAATGATTCTTGTATTTATTTGCTGGGGCTAATGACAAATGAATCTGTCTTAATGGAACTACTGCCTGTACAGAGAAGTATTGATGTTCTAGAAGCCAGAAAATCTAATAGATTTAAATCTTACAGGTACATTTTTTTTTTCTGAGATAAAAAACAAAAATCTCTCAAAACATCTTAGAATCATGTAATTCCATGAAGAAATTGAGGCAGAGATGGACCAGAAGTCATAATGAAGGTAAGAAGGAAACAGTTCTTTAGAGTTCAGTCTAAATTCCTGACACTTGGCTTTCACAAGGTTCTAATTCAGTGAGTTTCTTCTCCAAAAATTAAAGTGATCATACTAAACAGGTAAAACCTAGTAGGTCACAATTCATCCTATTATTTTATTGCTAAACCTGATAATGTTACTTGCCAAAAGGAGGGCCCCACAACTATTGACTACTTGAATGGTATTCTACCTCCAATCCCCCAGGATTAAAAATAAATTCTGTAGTATGACCTCAGTGACTGAGCTATTGCCAAGGTATGGGTATGCTGCTACTATATGGTGGCTCAACTATTACATACATAGGAAATTTACAACACTGATGTTAATGAGAATGTGGGCTGTACATAGGCCTGAGTGGTATAACTCCTGGATACCTTGCTGCAAAATGTGTCCATTCTCAAGGAACCTAGGCCTGAGCCACAGAAAACGTGGCTGAGCAGCAGCAGGAGAAGGCCTGAAAATCATGGTTAATGACTATAAGGTCCAGCTTTGCAAATGCTGCTTCTGGCTTAGTCAGCTAAACAAAGGAAACTATCCAGTAATTAGACACAATCAGACAGAACACAAGACATCAGTAAAAATAAGGCAGCCTTGTTAACTAGGGTTGAGACATTATTCTACCATGGGAAGAAAAGAGATAAGAAGCCCTCCCTGTTGCCCTGTTAATTTCTCAAATATATAAATTGTAACTAATTGGAATCTTCTTGGTCTATGAAAAATCTGGTTTAATACAGTTCTGGAAGTTTCTGTGAAACAAAATTTAATAAAACCAATCAGGAACCATTTATCAGAGTATTAAATTTATGTATAAATTTATACCATGTATACAACAATGTATAAGTAGTGGCTATAGGATGGGGGATGGAACTTGGGAACTTCTGTGTGATGCCTATTGAACTATTTATGTGCTGGAGTGTTTGCCTGTTAACTGGACAATTTGAATCCCCACCCCCTCTTCCCCCTGTTATGGAGATTGTGAGCATGGCCAGGTTCACTTTGAAGCAGTCAAGATCCATCCCATAAGGGGTTTAGATCAATCTATGTTCACTTAGATGGAGCTAAGCTTAATATCTGCATGGACCAAAATGTTTAAGATTGCTACACTATAAAAATATTTGGAAAATGGTAGTTTTATGCTCATTTTCTATAATTTTATTATTAAAGTAACCTTTCTTATGGACAACTTTTGTGCAAACAGGGCGTACAGTGTGAATTAAAAACAAGCCGGAATCTTATCAGGGGATAAGGCAGAATGCCGCATTTATTGGAACATAAAACATAAAACATACAGCATAAAAAGAATAAAGAACAATAAGGTTATTTGTTTCACTCATTCCCATGCATACTCATTCACTTGTTCACTCATTCATTTATTTATACAAAGAAACAAATACACACACAGAAGTTAGACAGTCCTACAAAGGTTAAGGTGTTACCAAGTTTTAAAATTGCTCAAGGTCAGTCTGTTGGCCGGCCAGGCTGACGAAGAGAATTGGAGTCAGGTCTTATGGACGCACCCAAAACTCCTTTTTGCAGGTGGAAGAGACCCAAAGCCTTGTCTTTGTGTTCGTTCTTTATAGTAATAGCTGTCCGTACCAGCCTATGGATTCCACTGAGTCAGATGCGAAGGCCGTTCTTCTTGTCCTGTCGGCAGGCTGGGATTGGTAGGTCATGATCTTCTGGCTTTGTGGTCTGCAGTCTTCAGGGGCTGTCGCTTGCAATCTTCAGCCATCAGGATGGAGCATGATTTAGTGTTTGGTAATCCTTTACTGCTGACTATAAATCGCTGCAGCTCTTAACTGTCAAACCACAGAGGCTATTTTCACCTGCTGCAAGAGGCCTGTCTTTTTGTGTCGCTGACACATATGTCCATCATTTATTCTTTCGTTACCTCTTTCCACATAAACCAGACACATCCACACACCAGATATACCACAAACCCTTACACAAGCATTTTCCTTATACTAAATTTAAGTTCTAAAGTCATGAGACCAATTGGTCAAATACATTTATGCTAGGCAATAAGAAATTTAAAATAGATGGTTAAGGCCACGCACTATAATGACTGATCAAATTATAGTAAAAAGTAAATCATAACCAGATAAACTTTATTTTAATGGTTAATTTTTTTCTTTATATAAAAAGAGAAATAAAATAAACAGTCAAAGCAATCATAATCAATAACAAAATAAGCAATTAAAGCAATTATAGTCACTGCAATACTACACAACTGTAACAGGATCTCTACTCCATTATGAGAAGGGGAAAGGGATCCAGGGGTACTTGGCCCTTTCCTTCTCCCTATACCCCCATCCTTTCCCTCTCTTACCTTTGAGTGTTTATGGATGTATCCCTTTCCCTGGTTTCCTTGTTCAGTGGTTCTGATTCCTCCACCCCACCCCACCTTCCATTTTGTCTCCTTGTACCTTCTACCTGGGTCCCTTTGGTGACACCAGAGGAAAACTCAGGGGAAGAGAAGCCTGAAGTAAGATAGCCTCCGAGCCCAAGTGCAGGAAACATCTGATTACCCAGGGGGTGAAAGTAAAGGGTCAAGTGACTCAGAGCACCCTTCACAAGCTCAAGCCTCAGTCCAGGAAGAGGGAGTCTGGCTGTGGAAGCTGCTGGGGGCAGAACCTTCCTTGACAGTACAAGGCCCAGAGCCCAAACTGCAGTAAGAGGACTCAGGAGGGAGCCCCAAATGAAGGGAAGCTGAGGATCTACACAGGAAGCAAGCTAGAGATTTTATGTTTTTTCTTTCATTCTACTTGGAGGCCACCACCAAGGGGGTGTGGCAAACCCCATGCAGGTCATTTCTTTGAGATGGGACTGGTGTTGATATTTTATGTTAGTCAGTTTTTGCCCAGAGGACCACATTGTGGCTGAAGGGTAGATGAAGACCACTGAAAGGGGGTGACTGAGGACACCCTGAACTTGGAAATTCAGCTGAGAGGACAGAGGATAAGGACTACGGTACCTTCCATGGCTAAATGAGGCTGAGCCATCCCAGACTATAAGGCAGGAGAGTGGCAGGAGAAAACAGGACTCATGGCCCCTAGCTTCCTATGTAACAGATATTTCAGAGCCTGGAACCTGAGGCTGCAGTGAGTGATCAAAGCTGAGCAAGGAACTTGTGGCTCTGAACAATGTGCCCCAAGCTAGAGGACTCAGCTACAGTAAAATTAGAAAGAGGCTGGGTAGAGCTACAAACCAGACAAGGACCCTCTTCTTCAAACCATGCCTTGCTTTCTGTGCAGCCTCCCCTACTAATTTTTACAGCAAGATGTGGCATGCAAGAATACTGGGTGAGGGAGAGAGACTGGGGGGGTGCAGATGCAAGGAGACCTTTAAAGCTGGGTACCCTATAGTGGCAACTGTAAGCAGCCTACAACATCGTAGTAGTAGAGAAAGGAGGAATCAAGGAATCATGTAGCATGCATCTGTACATACATTATCAGAAAGTTATTAAGGCTTAGCTGAACTGGATGAAAATGATTGAAACTTTCATTCTCTTCATTTCCTATGTAACATTAAAAGTGCCAGAGAGAACAGATATCTCAGAATATCTACTGCTGAATACCTCAGATTGTCTTTTGGAGATCTATAATATGCACAATATGGCATCTCCTATTGACCTTAATGCTTATCCTTCAAAATTCAAAGCATTTAGAAATAAGCTTTCTGGATCTTTGCCTAGGTCAAATAGTCTTATATACACAAATATGAGCACTTTTCCTTCTACCATGCAAATATTTGCTAATGGAAGAAAACTCAGATACAACAAATCAGACAAAGCAAAAAAAAGTATGTGATACAACACAGCTTACATAATGAAATTAATACATATATGGTGTACTTCTTTTCCCTTATGTGAACATTCCATGTTCTGTTTCTTAGCTTTGTCCCAATCATTTATTTTTCAGAACTGGAAAGCTGACATTATACATTTTAGGAGAAAATGGGATATAACTTGCTATTTCTATGAAGGGAGGGGTCTAGACCTTTGGGGGTTGTTGTTTTGTTTTGGTTTGGGCTCTGTTAGTTTTATAGAAAGTACACCAAGAAAATGAATCTGCATTAGAAATATTCTTAAAGTTATCATAATCTTAATTTATATGCTTGCCTTATTTCTGCTTGTGCTTACTGCATATTAGGCTGAAGGCAACAATGAATTGGTCAAAACCTTCATTAAGAGGAATGAAGGCATGTAATAATAATTGCTCAAATGTAAGAACCCTTTATTTTGTGGTCCTCTCTTAGAAATACATACTTTTCTACACTCTATTATCGTAGGAGCTGCTTTAAAAATTTCCCTGCAGACACAAACACTTCAGCATACTACTGTATATTCTGCTACGTTTTCTACATTATTGATAGTTGCTTCCACTTAAATTGAATTTTTGCCTCTCTACCTACATTGCCTCCATATAGCTACTATCACTTTCTTGTCAGATGTAACCACCTCATTCAGCATCCATATCATTGCATTTTGTCATTATTCAGGTGGATTTAATACTGCTATAGAATCATAAGTTGTGTCTTTATCACCAAGTCTGATAAATGTGTACACTGACAAGCCTCCTGACACACATCATACATAGTTCCTCTTCACTTGCTGCACTGCTAAGAACTCATGATTGTAATATAGGTATATCACACAAAATAGCTTAACTACCTACTTAAAAGTAAATATGGCTCTAAAAAGGAATAGCAAAGTGTAGATTGGGGGCAAGGTCTGTTAAAGGACATAGGCAACTAACTTTTACGTGTTTGGTCATAGAATCATAGAGAAGTAGAGCTGGAAGAGACCTCTAGGGGTCATCTAGTAAAATCCCTTGCCTAAAGCAGGATCATCTCTATCCAAACCATCCTATACAATCTATAATCTAAACTGTACTTCAGACTACCATCAACCTTGAAACAGCACAGACCTAATGTAGAGAGTCTCCAGGTCCCCAGTCCCCACAAATAATGAACTCCCCAAGAAAACCCCCTGTGTTAGATGCTCACACAGTTTTCTATTTATAAGTCTGCCTATCCTAGCTCCACTTCTCAGTTACCTAAAGCAGCCCCATCCAGAGCAAGCACTGTTACTCAGTCACTCCAGAGGAGGGAAAAGAAAGAGAGAGAGAAAGAGAAAGAAAAATCCTAAATCCTACCACTCAGATGCCTTATGCAGGACTGCAGGGACATACTTACATCATTCCTTATCTATATCACCATCTCTTTTTACATAGTAGCCTACAAATAAAACACTTGTGAAAGTGGGAGGTGCAGCTTCAATTTCCTTTTCTGCCTGACTGGATTAAATGGCAAATGTTCCATTAGGTTACACACTGTTTTGGGTGTGTGAACTATTCACTCTCACATAATGAAGCTGTTCCACTACACCGAAAAACCTTCAAGATTAATTGGTAAGCAAGTGAGTGCAAAAAGGAGAAGGACTCTACTTCAGCACTTTGAAGCAGTCATATTGGGGAGGGTCTTTTTTTAATCAAAAGACTAGAACCCAGCTCTTGTCTTCTCCTAGCTGAGTGCCCTAACCACTGGGTTAAAGAATCATTTTCCTCTTTGTGCTTTCTGTTCCAGTCAATGAATCCTGAATTCCATTCTGTATGGTAATATGAATTTAACAGGAGGAGTGGAAATGTACCCCCATGCAGAATGCTCTGTGACCTAGTACCTGGAGCTCTCCCATGGTATACATTGGTTTGAAACTCTTCAGGTAAGCAAGGGCACTAAAGCCTAGGTCTTCAACATCTTATGTGAATACTCGAGCTGTTGGATAAATGGATAATGCCAACTGCTCCTGTTATGTCTCTGTTTTAAAAGAAAGCATCAGTGCCACTGTGTTTTGTGTGAAGCCTCTTGGTGTGTATTTGGGTGCAGTTGCATGTTACATTTAGCACATGGTAACTCTAAGGAAAGTAGGCAGTGCTAAAGTTAGGTGCTGTGAGCAGTTGCACATCAAGGGTTAATAGTTTCTTTAACATGTACTACAGAGCTGGTGAGTGAGAACATGGCTAGGAGCTACCAAGTCTGCTCCATGCCTGCCTTGCTGGCTGGCTCTTTAGGGCCATATAGTTTCCAGGAATGGGCCCACATTGTCCCTGTCTGGCCAGATTGGGCCCATGTCAATTAATGCCCTCTTGGATTGGGCCTGTGTTGCCCCACCCAACCTGCCTTGATCAGACTCCCTTCAGCCCCTGCTGACCTGGATCAGGTCCCAACTCATGCCAACTTCCCACTCACCCGCCGTCCTGCGGCAGCTGCCTACTCAGATGTGGCTGTTGACACTGTCCAGGGGCTGTGCGGGGGCTGAAATTAGCTGGGAAAGTGGTGGTGGTACATGGGCATGTTCCTCCTCCCTGTCTGCTCCCCCGGAACAGCACCAGCAGCACAGGTAAGTGGGGAGCAGTGATTTGGGGAGGGGAGGAGAGGAAGATGGTGGGGCAGCAGGTGAGCCTGAGGGACCAGCATGCAGGGGGTGAGCTTAGGGGGAATGGGGGCTGAGCAACAAGAGAAGGAATGTGTCTCTGAGCATAGGAAAGAAAGGGGGGAATTCTTACCTTTAGGGTTCCCCTGGCTGCTGGCTCTCTCTGCTGTCACTTTGGAGCAAGGTAGAGCACTCTCATAGTGGGAGCTGGGAGCAGTGCCTCCTGGGAAGCTGGACAACTGCTCCCAACTTGAATTGGCCCCATGGAATA
>NW_005843365.1:115749-127535 GCF_000455745.1 Alligator sinensis | reverse complement strand
AGCAGGAATTGCCCAAGATGAGCTAGAGATAATCCTCACATGAAGAAGGATCCTCTCTCAGATGCTCAGAGGGCACTTAACTCATCTTATCCTGCCTTAACATGAGGATGCTCCCATTTTAAGAGTCCTTAACACATCTAAAAGATATTGTGTAACTATATCCTCAGGCATTCATAGTGCATGCTTGTAAAATCAAGAGGACTTTGCTGAAGGAACACATGAGCTTGGACTTGATTGCATTTAGGTATGTTAAGTGCCCAATAGCTCCACTCTTTCAAGACTTGTCAGAAGTACAATTCTAGCAGTTTCAAAGGCAAATAGGGAGACATCTATAGAATATAGCAATATGAAGTTTTGGTTGGTAGCTTAGCAGTATTTTCAGGGTTGCAATTTGAGATTTTAGTGGTGCATCCAGACGAATCCATGTTTTCAGTGCTACGTATCGCACAGTCTAGAGTTCCCTGCACTGCAAGGGCACACTGCCTGAGTGTGCGCTGCTCCATTTTTTTTCCCTGGCATTTTTTGTGACCCCTGGATACCCAAAAAAAAAAAACCCTGCAGAAAACCCCCAGGAACAATGCATGCTTGGGTAGCATGTGCTGCTAAAATTCAGAGCTGGGCCACTTAGAGCTGCACTGTGGCTGCTGGCCAGGCTCCATCCAGCAGGATTGGCATGACTGCAGCTCTGGCAGGAGGCCCCCAGGACCCCAGGTAAGGCTGCTGGCCCCAGCCTCCCCTGTGCCACCCAGGGTAACTTGCCGCACACCAAAGTGCATGTGGCACAAGCATTCCCTAGGGACAAGAAGTGGCGGTGAAATAGGTGTCTAATCAGAATCCCCTTTTCAGTCTGGCCTTATGTTATTATAGATAATTATTAAGCAATTACTAGGTTTGTTTAGCCATAAAATGTGCACAAAGTAAAATCTCATGCATTTGTATATGTACTTTTTTGTGGAATTAAAAAAAAACCCAACATATTGCTGACTGTAGGCGAGAGGTGGTTAGCTGTGTTAAGCTGAAAGAAGCAGGGTAGATGTACACCTTATAGAATAAATCACAGGTGTATAAGGTTTTATGCAGCTTATTTCATGAGATGCTAGCAAATGCCATATCTCATACATAGTATCAAATAATGGATATTAAACGTACGTTTTAAAAAGCAAGCAAAAAAAATCCCTTCCTCTTAAGCTTGTATCATTTGCATTGTAGTGTTTTAATGTTTGCAAGAGCACAATTAAATCATTAAAATTTATTGGCAACATCTAGACATCATAATACAGCTAAACTAACAATTAAAATTTAGTTTTATGTTCATGAAAACAACATTAATAATTTTGTTTCCATTAACTGTTTATGCGAGTTTGTATAAAGTGCATATAGATATATATAATAAATATAATATATATATCTATATATCTATAATATAGATATATAGATAGATATATAGATATATATTATATTTATTATATATATATTTCAGTCAAATGGCTATGAATCTTCCTATGAAGATATCTACCGGCTATCAATCTGCATTTTTCCAAGTTCTTTTTTTCTCCCCTCTCATCCTGTCATCATATATTTTCATATCTGCTCCAATGATATAAAGACATTCTTGGCAGTGACACCCTACTATTTCCCAAAAATTCATAACCAGAAAGTTATAGGTAAAGCTAGCTTGTATGATTGGCACTTACACAGCACATAACTGAAAATGACATCAACCTCCATGGGATTATATTGATATGATTTTCACTTGAATAAATTTACACTGGACTATATGCTAATACTTCAGAGTATTAGAATTACATAAGCTTTCCATTAATTTTAGGCATAGACCTTTTCTTTTTGTATCCATATATGATTCACACTTTTGTGTGAGGTTGTGTTGTGCAGTTCTCTTAGCATGCAACATGGCAACGCTACTGGATTTTATTCCAAAGATGTTGTACATCCCCAGGACACCCTTTCAGTGCATTTATGCCATAAACTGTTTGCACTTCTATGGCTCTCTACCATAGTACATGGATCTAAGTTTTGAAACTGGAAATAGATTGTCTGTATCTATAAATAGGAAACTTGATTTCTTCTCTAATTTAGACTGTGTTTGCATTTTAGTAACCTGATTCCCTAATTAAAATTATTCCTAATTTTCATGATGGCAAATGAGTGTGGAAACAGATCCAGTGTGTTTGTTTTATCTTTATCTGTTTAACTTGTCTGTCAAATAAGAGGAACAACATGGGGAAAAAAAAAGATTGGTCTTTGCATTTAAAGTTATCCACAGACTTCTTGCATGCTTTCAAGCAAATCACCCATCCTCCAAAATTAGTAGCGATAGGGACTGGTTGAAGCTTGGCATTTCCATTTCATGAGAAATGTTGACATTTATATCATTCTGAATATCTTTATTGTTTTGTAAACAATTGCAAAATGTCTTAATTGCTTTGTATACAAATTTCTGGCAAAACAGACACACACATACCTCAGTGATTTGGATCAATAGAAATATTTTTTCTAAGTATTTTATTTTATTTTTCAATAAATGATACATATGTACATATAATTTAAAATCAAAATCTGATAATTATTCTGAAAATAAAAAAAATAAAATGAAAATGATTATTGCAATTAGGTAGAATTATAATTGGTTCTAGCCTTGAGGACTGGTATTATAACTGATTATAACTGATAACTGAGCAGCTCAACAGCTCAGAGGCTGAGAGAGATCTTGGAGTTATAGTTGACTCCAAGATGAACGTGAGCTGGCAGTGTAACGAGGCCATCAACACAGCCAATCACAACTTGTTGTGTATTAACAGATGCATGACCAACAGATCAAGGGAGGTGATGCTCCCCCTCTATGCAGCATTGGTCAGGCTGCAGTTGGAGTACTGTGTCCAGTTTTGTGCGCCACACTTCAAGAGGGACACGGAGAATCTGGAGAGGATTCAGAGGATGGCCACTTCATGATTAGTGGCCTCCATGAAAAACCCTACAAGGGAAGGTTGAGAGACCTTGTAGCCACCTATAAGTTTATCAGGGGAGGACAGCAGGGAATTGGAGATGCACTGTTTACCAGAGCACCCCAGGGAGTAACTAGGAATAATGGGTGCAAACTAGTGGAGAGTAGATTTAGGTTAGACAGGAGACATTTTTTACAGTAAGGGTGGCCAGAATCTGGAATGGGCTTCCAAGAGAGGTAGTACTATCACCTAACTTGGAGGTCTTCAAGAGGAGGCTTGATGGTCACCTGGCTGGGGTCGTCTGACCTTGGTCATCTTTCCTTCCGGGGCAGGGGGTCGGACATGATGATCCATTGGGTCCCTTCTGACTCTATAATCAATAGATCTATGAATCTGTAAGGATATTATGCTTGATAATATGTTTGCTAATGGGTGTAGTATACTACAATAAAGATGCAATAAAATAAAAATATATGGATTCAAAATTCAATTTTGAAATAAAAATATTAAACTGAAAAATCAGAAAATTCTATTCCAAAAAAATCAACTGGAATTTTTTACTTTTAATTTAAATGCTTTTTTTTCATTTTTCTAAAATGTCACTACATCATAATTGACATTTTCCTACAGCATGTTTTTATTTTGACTCAACATATCCCAATAGAAAAATGTTGTGTCAGAAAAATTTCAAGCAACTGATAATAGCATTTTATAGGCAGAGGTAAATTAAAGTAACTTGACCCACTAGCCACCACTGGGTATGTCAAAAGCACTGGCAAGATTCCTCCTAAAAGCGAACATGGTATGTTCTGGGAGTTGGTATCAGGCCAATTTTTTTTTTTTTTTTTTTGCCTGTAATGGCAGATGCTATTCCTTCTAAAGGAGGTTGTCTGTAGACTCTGGCAGACATCTCTGAATTAGTTTTAGTTGGTTCATAGTCTCATTTTTAAGTGTCCCTATAGCTTTATCTGTTCCTATAAACAGGGTGTCTGTCAATCTTTAATTTACTAATATCCATGAGAGAATTTGACATGACAGGACAGAAGGACAATACATGTGAATTCTCCATTTAGTGCTCATTTTCTAAAAGCAAATAAATACCCCAGAATTTACAGGGAAATTAAAATCTGCATCTCAATCTCACACCTGATCCCTCTCCTGAATGAAAATATTGAATCAGACCTTATTTAAATATTGTACAAGGCTTTGGAGTTTGTATCAAAAATGTGAGGATTGGAACTATTTCTATTCACTATTCCACAGATAAAAAATGACTGTCATACTGGTCCTATTAATAGATGGGTTGGATTCATGAATAAACTTAAAAACAGTAAGCCTTTCCACACAGTTATGTCAATTCAACCAGGCCTTGCTGTTTGCAAGATGGTTAAAAAGGAAAGGTGGGTTTTTAAAAATCTATACATAAAATATCCATGTACTTTTAAAGCTGCAAGAGTGTTGTCTATTTCTTTGACTGCTTGCCAATAAATTTGGTGTAAGTGTAATATTGCAGAATTGGCACAAAAAGTAAATCTATCTAGGAGAAGAAATTGGTGCTCTTGTGTAGATAAAATGAGCTTTTAAAAATAAAAGTTTATTGTATAGGCATAATATGTTTCACTATAATTTTAATATTCTTTTCATATGCACTGGATTGTGTGTCAGTTTTGTTATGCTTAACCATAAATGAATCCCCTGGAGAACCAATTTTGAGTGACCCCGACATATTTACAGATTCTACACATAACTCTTTGATTTTAGTAATTCTACAAAATCCAGTTAATGAATATAATCTACATGTGACTTTCAGTATATTCAGATTTATTTAGGCCAATGGTTTTCAATCTTTTTTGACCAGTATACCAGCTGAAGAGCAGCAGGGGGTAGCGGCAGCTGGTAGGGAAGTAGGGGTGGGATGGCAGTGGCCATGCACAGAGTGGCAGCGTGGGGTAATGGATGACCACCGCCACCGCATGCAAGCTTCTCCCTCTGTGTCTGGCCAGCCGGGCAGCACTTGTTCAGCTCATGAAGGAGCACCTCTGTCCTCTCCCAACCCCAGCTCTGCTCCTGTAAGGCGGCAGCATGGGGTGGCAGCTCTCCGTCCCCGCCTACCCATGCATACCCCCTAGGACCTTTCAAACTACCCTGGGGGGCATGCGTATCCACAGTTGACAACCCCAATTTAGGCACTGATAAAAACTTCAAAGAATTTCACAAATTATATTGTCAACAGTTAGAAGATATCTTCAATACAATTATATGTGTAAAGCAAGCAGAAATGATGTGTAAATAATATATATATTAAAATACATGTTAATCTGGTTTTTAGTATAAACAATGGTGTAAATATGTGTGTTTATATATATAAACCACACACATATGCACCATTGTTTATACTAAAAACCAGTTTAGCATTTCTTTTCGGTGGACTCATACAAATATTACCTGTGTGGGCACTGAAGAAAATTGTAGTTAACTGAATCTCATAAAGCAGTATATTTCTTTCCTTGATTTTGTTTTGTATTTGTGAAAAAAATGTCAAAATGCCTGAAAACATAAGTAAATGTATCTATTTACTTATTTTAATCGTATATAAAGTTAAACATAATTTTTTTTTAAATATGGTTCTTATGGTTTGTCTTCCCATTTTCTACCTATTAATCTTGGTACACAGACAAAGAAACAAATGGAGTTATTAACTCTACCAATTTCTCTACCTTGAAATAAATGGTTCCAACAGGAAAGGGATGAAACCTGAAAATCATATTTCAAGAGAATGCCATAATTCTAAAGCAGTTTATGTAATCTCTAAAATGACTCTCAGAAATGGAAACAAAAGTTGCTACTGAGTTAAAAGTATTGTTTTAAACAAAATCATTAACTGTTGTGTTTGCCAGATTTTCCTTCCCCCATGTTTCAAAAGTTTAGACTACTTAGTTTAGCTTAGTGCCATTAGTGCAAATTAAATATTTAAAATTTACAAGAAAACAAATGCTCAGATAAGCACTCTAGTTTTGCAACAAATATGTAAGAAAAAATGTGATTTTCTGATTGATTTGGGTAATATGAATAAATTATTAGTCCATACAGTAGCAGAGAAAATTAATCTTTTGAGTACGATGAAATTAAAAGGTTTTGGCTTGCCTGATCTGAACAAAGTAAGATGAATTTTTAATACAGCAAATTAATTAGGCACGTAATGAGGAATAGAATGCATAATAGCTCTAATTCTGATAAATAGCAAAATAGTCCAGATCCTCAAGGAAATAAATATCATCCATCACAGACACACCTTAAATTCTGTTCACTGGGAAATATTAATGGTAATGGAGCTTGCTTAAAGGAGTTACATAAATTCTATTTGCTGATTTTATTCAGTGCAATTATATTACATGTTGACCCTCATCTGTAACTTTTTTGGAGTTGATCTTAAGACATTATTCATTTCTGAAGGTGTTAATGTACCATAAAGGATTTGTATTATCGTTAGACATACTGTCTATGCCAGGTGTTACATGTTATTTGCATCTGCCCTGAAGATCATTTAACAGTTTATAAATCTTTATGGTCCCATGATGTTTTGCTACAATAATTGTATCTCTAAATGGCTTTCAAGCACTGCATTTGAAATATAAAAGACAACTGTTTAATATTATTTTGGTTACAATTGCAAATACTTACATGCTGCTCTGTAACTTAAATTGTGCATCTGCTTACTACAACCCCTCATAATAATTAACTAGTCAAAATTTTATCTTTTAGTTCACAATTTCCTATATAGCCTGCAAGTATATTTATATTTAAGATGACATAATTTGGGTCTTGGACACTGATGGGTAGGGATCCTCATTTTCTCAGATTAAAAAAATGTCCAGTTTCCAGATTAAAATTAGTAGCCCCAAATCCACATTTTTCCATGATTAAAATGAAAAGTCACTAATTACACACACACACACACACACACACAGAAAGAGTGGTGTTTCATTTTAATCATGGGAAAATGTGAATTTTGGATTACTTTTTTAAATCCAAAACTTGGGGATTTTTTTATCAGAGAAAAACAGATCCCTGCTGATGGATATCTTGGATTGCAACTGAAACCTGATTAAAGTCATTGGGAATTTTGTTTCAGAAAAGAGTAAGGGTCACATTTTCATCTTCATTTTTTCCTTTTGTGAAGGATGAAAGGAGTTGAAGACATAACTTTATTAGTCAAATGTTAGTTATCAAAGTGAGAAGACTGGAGGTCTCCTTCCTCCAAGCCCAAAGATCTCTGTGCATTTGAAGAGTCATACGTTAGTGAGTAGGAATAATGTGGTAGAACCTTGAAAATGTATCTAGATCTATACATTAAAAAGAAAATAGCCCCTGTCTTCTCTGAGAAGTTACAAGGATTCTCAGCTAGATGACTTTAAAAAAGTTAACTTTAACAGCTGGAATTTCCTGACACACTGTGAAAAAGGGACATTTTAATCCTGAATGAAAATTGCAAAGTATTTGTTCTTGAAGAATCTGGAGGATGTGTTTTGCTTTGGAAATCCATTTTCATTGTGTTTGGCAATATGCATATATTTCTACAGAGAATTCCAGATGCAAATACCAAGGGATTGCAAGTACCTTGCCTGCTACATATGAGCCAACAATATATATGTAAAGTTTTACCTGAATCCACTAAAGTGTAGCCTAAGCATATTATTTATACAAAAAAGAATAAACAGATCTTATGAACATTCAGTGTAAAAATAAAATATAAAGGAAAGATTAATCAAAATGTTATAAATATGCAGTACTTAGGCTTGTTAGTCATACTTATAAAAATGCATGCAACTGGAGAAAAAACAACATTGATCCCTTGTTAAAATAAAACCCTGTGTAAATCCTTATAATTCTCTGATAATGACCTACTACCAAAGTACTCTAACTGACTTTCAAACAATGGCAGAGTATGTTATCTTCAATTATAGTCTTTCAGTTTGTGTTGCCTTATTAATCAAGGATAAAACCAGTACACAAAGGAACAGAAACAATCTCTAGTCTTATTTTCTTTCTTTTAGTCCCTTGAGGCTAATTTCTGTATTCTTTAGAAACTGTCTTAAATACTTTGGTTCTTTTAATTAGGAAAAATAAAAAGAGCCATTCAAATAATAACTAAGATTAAGGAAAGTAAGAGTTGAGAATGTACCTGGAGACATTTTAAGGCCACTTTACTCTTCTTAATCATTTTCTTTCTCAGTAATTATTTGTAAAAGATTCTTAATTACATTGATAACTGTTTTGTACTGACTTTTTTGCTTAACCCTAACCATGAGTTCTTTGTCCCTTATGAGTTGTATGACGTACAAAACAAGTTTTATAGCTAGTTTTTGTTTATTTCTTTCTTGTCATAAGATTACTAGTAGTAGTCCTTAAAAAAAATTCCCAAGATTAATCCACTAATAGCAGTGAAAAATAACCATTTTAATAATAATCATCAATCACCTCCACTAAACTATGCCTTTGATGGACACCAGTTCTATAAATATATAGTGGTCAGGGATATATCCACTTAAAATCAAAAGAGGGATCAAGGTCTTCTACCGTGGAAGGTTTTTTGACAAGGGCTCAATTTAATGTGTTTCTAAACATACAACTTGTAATATATCTCATGGTTTTGTGCTACGTTTTCATTTCTGGCTTTATTTCAAATCCACTTTTTTATGGAAGACTATTGTGCATCTTTGTCTGGATTGTCTTCAGTTTGTTGTTTCTTCTTTTATTTATCTTTCCTTTAACCTTGCCTTTGTTCCCTACATCATTCTCCTTATAAGCCCTCTTCTATTTTATTTCCTTCTTTTCATCTCTCACTTCTCTTCCTTGAAATTTCTCTCTTTCAGAATCATGCTTTCTTTTTCAGTTTCTTTCCTCATTTATGCATCTACACATCCATTACTACACAGAAGACTTTACAGACATATAACATCTTTAGGGATGCACTTCCTAAGCAGAGAACAGTACAAAAATTGGGGATGAGATGTCATCCCAGAAAGGGGCAATGTTAAAGTGAGAAACTTTTTTCCTATCCCTGAAAGGCATATCCACGAAACTACTGTTACACACATGAAACATTACACATACATGCACACACACACAGTGTGATTATAACTTAATAGTAGAATCCAATTATAATAGTGTATTCATACTGTTTTTTCAATATTTCGACTTTTCAAACAAGTCATTTTTGGAAAAAGAATATTTTAATTAATTTTGATCAAAAAATTGAAAGCTAAGAAATGTTGGACAAATAATTAATAAAATAAGTTCTTCAGCTTAAAAAAGATATATATTTTAGGGGCAAGTAAGTTTAAATTGAATCCCTAAACATTTTAAAGACATATTTTGGAAAACCAAAATTTCTTTATTTTCATCGTGTGTGTGTGTGTGTGTGTGTGTGTGTGTGAGAGTGAGTGAGAGAGAGAGCGAGAGAGAGAGAGAGAGAGAGAGAGAGAGTTAGTTATCAAAACTAAATTCCAGACTAGCATTTTTGTTCATTGTGATTCTTGTAAACACTACCTTTCAAAAAAAAAATAATAAGATGCAAATCATTTACATATGTAACAAGGATTGATAGACATTTTTATATTCATAAACAACATGTGGCATGGTGTGATGCATTAAAATGTTTTGACCTACCTTTCACAAATTAAGTTTTGACCTAGTAGTTCTTTAATCTGTCATTCTAATTTCAAAAGTTTGTGCATTGTGGTTAGTTTGCTCTTTTTCATAATTGAGAGGCCAAAATCTTTCATTTTGTTAGAGCTTAAAATATTCTTCCAAAAAAAAAATCAACCATATGCTAGCAATGTTTTAGGTCAATATATTATTATTCTGGAAATTTCCTATTCAAGACAATTTTTCATGCATTATGCATTACTATATTTACTCAAATTCAAGATGAAGTTGTTTCCCTCTATTCAACGTGGGGTGGGGAAAAGCACCTCATCTTGGATTCAAGTACCAAGGTGGGGGCCCAGGGCCAGCAAAAGCATACAAATTGTACAGGGTGGCAAAAATAGGTTTCAGGGTATACAGGTAGTGCTTGTGCTCGACCAGGAACTACCATTGCCCAGGTTGTATTATCCCAGAAAGCCTGTCTTTGTCTGTTTGGGTGGTGTAACAGGATCTGTCCCCTGAGGCAGCCATGATGTCCCCTGGCAGCTGTGTGACTCCTGCCTTCACTCTGGATCTCTGAGTCTCCTTCATTTTTCCTTTCCTGCCATGCCTTGATATATCGGTTGATTAGTGAAAAGGGAGGCTGCCCTAAGGTCCCAAAGTGAGCTCTCATCTGCTCTCAATCTGTAGGTTCCTATTAAACTGTGGCCTGGCCTTTCCCCTCCCCCATAGGTCACTATTCAAGTTAAGGACTAATTTCATGGCTTCTAACATCCCTGACTGCCATGTCCATTGGGCATGGTCCCTCTAGGCCTGTTTCCCCTTTTCTCTCTTGCTACAATCAAGCCCTAACCTCTGGTGGGGCTAAAGACATGCCTCTTGGGCACCAATGAGACCTTCAAAACTTCCCTTTAGTCCCTTACAGGTCCACTAGTTTAACTACACCAAAACCTAAGCACCCTGGCTGTAACTAAATCCATAGCTTCTTAGCTGCATAACAAAATCCTTTGTACCCTAGGTCCCAGCTCCCTGCCAGACCTCAATACCTTACTTGCTAGCTCCTGGTTGCATTAGTTTTTCAATTTGTGCTTATATGCTTCTCAAACCCTGCCCACTCCTGGTCAGGTGACTTGCTAGCCATGGCAAAACTGCTTCTCTCTTATTTTGATGAGCAGCTTGTTGCTGTTACCCCTGTTACCATAGACATGCCTCTGCTGCTGTGGCAGGGCTCTTTCCTATTATACTATTGCTGTGCAAGCAGCACAGCAATAGCCCCTGTCAGCTTAGTCATAGGCTCCCTGTTATGTGTAGCTTTGCTCCTTCTTCAACTCCAGCTTCACACTTTCCAAGACCTCTGGCCTCCACCCCTGCCCCACCCTCCAGTCACACTTTGGCTGCTGCCCAGAGGAGGCTTTGGATCAAGTTAAGGTGCAGAGCCCTATGTATCATCTGTGCTGCTCGTGTTGCAGGCTGGTGCAGAGCACAGAGCCTGAAGACCAGTTGACTCTGTTATAGGCCATCTCCCCATTGTCTTCCCCTTATTGCTGCTTCCCTCCCTTCCCCACTGCAGTGGTGGGAAGGATGAATTTAAGATGACCCTACAATAATTACTATCTGTAAATGGAAATTTATAACACATGTATAAATTTTCCATGTAAAGTATCTAATAATAGGGGGTCATCTTAAATTTGAGATAATCTTAGATACAGACAAATATGGTAACTCTTGTAATCACCCAGATTGAGGTACTTATGCGCTAATTTCCATTGTAATAATCAAATCACAGATATTGAGAGTATTTAAACAATTTTATCCAGTTTAAGAAGGATAACCAGCTTTATCACAAGGAAAGAAAAAGGGGGAAAAAAAGCTTGATTTTGTGCTACTGACCATTGAAGCAAACAGAAATTTTGCTCCTGACTTCTAGGCACAGGTACAATCAGTAAAAGAAAATACCAATTTACCCTGTCTAACCCATTTTCAGCAGAGACTTTTTCTCAAAAGAGTATAATCCTGGAAAACAAGGGGGGAACAAATTTTAAAATGTTTTTGCTGTACTGTTGTTAACATATTGCCTTGTATTCAAAAGATGTCAGTTTCTAATTATGGTAGAAACTATAATGTGATCTTTGTCTTTTCTTCACAAAGATATCTTTATTGAAAAGCCTTTCCCTA
>NW_005843365.1:113489-115738 GCF_000455745.1 Alligator sinensis | reverse complement strand
CTACAAGTACTTTTTTTCATATCATAATCATAGAATCATAGAATCATAGAAGTAGGGTTGGAAGGGACCTTGTAGATCTTCAAGTCCGACCCCCTGTCTGGGCAGGAGGAAGACTGGGCTCAAATGACCCCAGCCAGGTAGGCATCAAGCCTCTTCTTAAAGACCCCCAGGGTAGGAGCCAGCACCACTTTTCTTTTAAAATGCAATTTATATTGCAGTATAGCTGAGGCAAGAGTTATTCTATGTCCATTTATTTAAAAATAAAGTTCACAAATTCATTTAAAAATATTCAGTATGCTACATACTTTGTTTCTTCATAACCTGTTGTCTAATTCTTTAGAAACCAGTGGATATTCCAGTTCATTAAATATAACCATACCTCTGTCTTCTCTTTATTCTCTTCTGTTCCTCATGTAGACCACAGCCCAAGAAGGATCAAAAGATATTTTTCCTCTTGTTCTCAGTCATTAAATCTTATAAGTCTGGCTGAGCTTTACAAAAGAGAAACAGAAGCAAGAAAAGAGTATTGGTAATGAGACCACTATCCAGTTTGACAGAGAAGTTTCCTGATACAAAAGACCTAAACCAGCAGAAAATATCTATGGTATTCTATCTAGTAAAACCTCCAGAAAGTTGGGGTTACTAGCTTCATAATTTGTTAAAATGGTCGGAGGATGAAAATGGACATAAAAAGCCATTAAAATACAATTAAAAAAAAAAAATTTAAAAGCATGCTAATGAAAACTGCAAACCTGTTTAAAACCTGCCACCTTCCCTAATCAACAGGTTAATTCCAATTTTATAAAAAGCTTTTGTGCTAAAAGTGAGAAGCTAGGCATTGGAATTAATCATGTCCCATTCAAGAGCCTGTAACTCTAAATATCTGTATACTAATTTTAAGCCTGGAATACAGTTTTAGAGATTACATTTCCAAAATTCTCATTCCTATAGCTGTGCCTTTTTCTGCACAGTGCACTTTTAATGGTTGCTCTGTGATCAGAAAACTTTAGGGAACCCTTTGGCTAGTTGTTTTGTTTGTTTGTTTTTCCTGCTAGAGTATATTGCCTTGTAATCTGTTCCAGCAACTGAAGTTTTCTGGAAAATACCCACTTTTCTTTGGTGATGCCATATTCCTTAGGGGCAAGGAAGAGGAGATGATGTAGGAGTTCCTACAGCATACCATGGTGTACCAGGAAGAATGGTAATTCTAAATGATCCTAAAAGCCTTAGGGGCTCTGTCAGAGGAATCAGCCTCAAATAATCTGAAAATCTGCCCCCTTTTTGGTGTTTTAATGTCTTTTTTTATATGTTTCTCTTCTTTTTTTACTTTATTTATTTTTCTACCATATGTGTGTCTGAAGAGCAAAACCTTGTCAGTATGACAGAGGTCTTAAGTTAGCTTTAATGAAATAGTCAGTAGCCATGTCTACATGAGATGCTGTCTGCACAGTCATTACTGTGCAATCATATGGTACTTGTTTATACAGGTAGAAACAGTCATTACTGAGCAGTAGCACTGATGAATGGCTTTTTGTGATGCGACTGTGCAGTAGCCCAAGATTACTGTGCAGTAGCATCGCATCACTGTTGTTGCCACATGATGCTACTGTACAGTAGTCTCGGTATACTGAGGAGTCAGTGCCTCATGTAGACATAAGCTGTATCCTGTGCGGGCCGGGAGCGGTCCGAGGCCCTCGGGGGCCTGTGCGCGGCAGGCTGTGGCCAGCAGCCCGGACATGCCGGGTCGGGGAATGCAGGCCGGCGGGCTCAAATTAGGCAGGAAAACTTGCTTGAGTTGCAGTTACAAAACAAAACAAAACTCGAACCTGCAGGGCACGAGAGTACGTCGCAGGGGGTTTTTGGCGACGGGAAGATGCAAAACATGACAGTACATCGCAATGGGTTTTCAGCGACGGGAAGATAAACCTGCAGGACTCGAACCCGGGCAGAGCTCTGGATACACTCACACGAAGTTTGCCAGGCTCCGTGGAACTTGCGTGCAGGGAAGAGGGGTTCATCGAAGGATTGCGCTCGGCGACGGAGAGAGGCCAGAGGTTGATCAGACCCCTGTAGCCTGCGCTGGGTTCGATAGGCTCCGAAGCGCTTAGAGATCTTCACGAGATGTGAAGTTCTCCTCCTCCAGATGGTTATGGAGTCCTCCCTTGTGGGGGTTCTCCTTGGAGTTCTCCAACTTGGGCGGAAACCGTTCAAGCCTCTTATACGGCTAGCAAGCCAATCACTAGCCGCCC
>NW_005843365.1:112098-112782 GCF_000455745.1 Alligator sinensis | reverse complement strand
TGTATCGCTCCTCTGGTGTTCTCTGTGGCAATGATGGAAGGTCGGATTTATGATGTTTTGTGCCTTGAATCTCATTCGGGTGTCGACGGTCCCTATCACTAGATAATCTTGGCTCCATCAGGATACGCAGTCGTGATAACTGACGCAGAAGATTACTCACGGATTGGTTCACCATTGGTTAAGCAGAATCCAGAGGACGACGATCTTCTTTCGCCCATAAACCTCAAGACAACTATCTATGCTGTGAACGGTCACTGGAACGGTTCCAGGATCTCATAGATGACGGTGAGGCCATGGTCTTATTCGCTGGAGTGATGTCAGTCCCAGCGCACATGCTCTGGGGTTCCAGGCACAGTACGAGACTCCGATGATCACTAGCATGAGTTGCTCTGCACTGGTATGTTCCGTCCGTCCGTCATGCCATGCGTAGGCTTTCTGACCGATCAGTCCTGCAACAAGCGCTGGCAGTGGAATAGGCCAGTGAACGTTAAATGCCACCATGTCGATGTCAGTGACATGTCCTCTACTCCACGAAGCTTGTCTGACCAAGAAGCTTGCTTCTTCCTGGTTTAGCAGGTCGGATCCAAGTTCCACGACCAAACGTCCCAACCATACAGCTAGAGTTTCTTCAGGTTGGATTCTTGATTCTCTGCACAAATCCTGTAGTTCAGTTCTGGTGCGAGC